>NC_142009.1:2583705-2843705 GCF_049901735.1 Notechis scutatus
TTCTTCCTCTCCTGGTAGAGTCCACAGATGATGGGAAAAACCCTGTTGGGAATGTTGTATTTTAGATTTTTTTAAAAAAAACAAAATCCATTTGCATGCCAGTAGAAAAACCCTGGGTGGGGTGAAGGTTGTTTTGCACCCAAAATACGGGCTGGTGGTTGCTCTCCGTCAGCCCTCGCCACATCGGTGTCCCTTCGCTTCTGTTGCCCTCAGGTTTTCCACCCATCTTAAGTTCATTCCTTCGGGATCTGGCTGGGATACCAAATAAATTGCACCCCTAATTATTTACGCAAAAAAAAGCTTGCTTGGCAAAAGAGCCGGGGTGGGTAGGAATGCAGCCAAAGATGAAGAGGTTTTAAAAAGCCGGTGTTGCAACAGCTTGAAAGATTATTTAACCATCAAAGATGCCTAGCCACTGTTCATCAGGTCAATTCTGTGAAATCCTAACTCTCCCCATCCACACACACACACCCCCAAAAAAAATTGGATCTGGGAAATTTATTTTGCAAAGGATAATTTATTTTGCAAAGAAGCAAAGAGGATCCGGCTCATTTATTTTATATTTTAACAGTGTGTGTAGGGGGGACTTAGGTGGAAAATTAAACTGTAACAAAGATTTTTGCGATATGAGCAAAACAGCTTCCTTTAAAAGTTATACCAGGTATACAGGTTTGATTGTTGTTTGAGAATCAAATTCCCCCGAGCCGAACATCCCTTTAGGGACCAATTATTACACCTATAAATCAAATTTATCTTAACTTGGGGGGGGGAGTAATTGCACCTTCAAACAGCTACAGTTTACCTACCAGCTGGGTAGCTTTCAAACAAATCCCAAGACATTCCTCCTTTGGTTAAACCGAGGTTTCCCTCTTAATGCTTGGTTATTTGGGCTGCCGCATCCTTCGTGCGATGTTTTCTAGATTTTTTTCACATCTTCTTAATGTTGATTCCCGGCGTGGCCACTGCATGCTCCAGCCTCTGTGGAAGGACCCAAGGATTGTTTATGCGTGTATTAGGAAAACCTGGAAATATGACAGGAGATGAGAAAAGTGGGACAACCTGGTTAGGAGGCTCTGTTCTTTAAGGCTGCACCGGTTTTGTGGAACTTCCTGTTGGAGTCTTCGCCCCAAATTTTCAAAGATAGCATTGAAATGTCGGGAGGAAGGGGGTCCTTGGTGTTCTCTCAGCTTGGCTGTTTTCTGGCAGACATTTTGTGATCCAAACTAGGTGACATCATTGGTACTAGCGATGCTAACATTGATGATGCTACCTAGTTGGATAATAAAATGTCTGTCAAGAAAAGCACCAAGCTCAGTCCTCTCTTCCTCTTCCTCCTCCTCTTCCTCCTCATCTCCACAAACCCTACTCCCATCTAGTACTGATGATGTTCCCTAGCTGGGTCATGAAATGTCTGCAAGAAAACCACCAGTTGTTTTTTTTTTTCTTCTTCTTCTTCTTCTTCTTCTTCTTCTTCTTCTTCTTCTTCTTCTTCTTCTTCTTCTTCTTCTTCTTCTTCTTCTTCTTCTTCTCCTCCTCCTCCTCCTCCTTCTCCTCCTCCTCCTCCTCCTCCATCTTCCTTGTTGTCTTCTTCTGTTTCTCCTGAAATTTCCTCCATCTTCCTTCTCTTCTTCTTCTTCTTCTTCTTCTTCTTCTTCTTCTTCTTCTTCTTCTTCTTCTTCTTCTTCTTCTTCTTCTTCTTCTTCTTCTTCTTCTTCTTCTTCTTCTTCTCTTCTTCTTCTTCTTCTTCTTCTTCTTCTCCTCCTCCTCCTCCTCCTCCTCCTCTCCTCCTCCTCCTCCTCCTCCTCCTCCTCCTCCTCCTCTCCCCAACCCCCTCTCCCTTCTAGCACTGATGATGTTACTTAGTTGGGTCATGAAATGTCTGCAAGAAAACCACCCAGCTCAGAGTCCCCACAGTCGTTTTCCTCCTCCTCCTCCTGTTCCTCCCCCCTTCTTCTCTCTGCAAACCCTACTCCCATCTAACACTGATGAAAACCCTCCAGCTCAGCACCAAAGCCACCAAAGCCCCTCCTCCCCTCCCTCCCTCCCTCCCTCCCTCCCTCCCTCCCTCCCTCCCTCCCTCCTTCCTTCCTTCCTTCCTTCCTTCCTTCCTTCCTTCCTTCCTTCCTTCCTTCCTTCCTTCCCTCTCTCCCTTCCTTTCTTCTCCATCACTGGAGGTTTTTAAGAAGAGATTGGACAGCCATTCGTCTGGAATGACCCCGCTGGAGAGCAGGCGTCCAATTCTGTTATTCTGTTGGAGAGAACACAGGGGCCTTATGTAGTTGCTACAGCTTGTAAGCCTCGGCCTTCCAAAGCTCCGAGTAGCCCTTTTACGCTCATCCATCACCCAGACGCCAAGAAGCTGTTCTGAGTCGCGCCGGAAGAGAAGTCTTGCCACTTAGTCCATTTGCCGTGAGAGTGGATACACCCAGCCTTGGTGTCCAATAATACATCAGTAAGAAGTTTGCAGAAATGCCAGCCAATTCCTCCATGCCGGCTCCTGCATTCGGCTGGGAGAACGTCCAACCTCGCCTGGAAAAATTACTTGGGACTTTTGGCGGAATCATTGACTCACCGGTGCACAGCCTTGGCGGGGCTACAACAAAGTAATGCCGACTACTACGAGCTTACTACCGGTCATCCTTCCCTTGCGATAGTTCATCTCGTTCAAAGTTACAACGGCCCCGAGAAGAAGGTGATTTGGGACCAATTTTCGACACAGCATCCCCAACAGCTCCCACGATCAAAATCGGAACGCCTCCTCTTTTACGACCTTCTTACGAGCGGAGTCGATGGAGGAGCCAGATTCACTCCAACAACCGTGTTGCTAACGTAGCAATTGCAGTGATTCGCTGAACAACCGGCAGCAAGGAAGGACGTCAAACCGGGACGTAAAAGTTTTGACTTAAAACCGTTTCGCTTGTCAATGGAAATTTGGCACTCAACAGGCGTCACAAGTCGAGGACTCCTGTCGAATTCTAGCTGCCTTTGGAACCTTGGTTCCCTTTCGCTACGTCCGGTCAGATGCTCCTCATTCACCGCCATGATGTAGATCAGCGATGGCGAACCTTTTCGGCAGCGAGTGCTCAAACCGGAGTGCATGCGCATGTGTGTGTGCCGGAGCGCTGGAAAACCAAAGCTGGTGCCTGCATGCCTGGTTTTGGGGCCCTTTGTGGCCATTTTCCAGACCTTTTCAGGCCATTTTGGGGGCTGAAAATGGCCTGGTTTTTGGGTGTTTTGGGGGCTGGTTTTCACACCAAAAACACCCCTGAAAATGGATGAAAAACAGCCCAAATACGGCTGGAAAACGACCTGGAATCCAGTCTGTTTTGGGGGTGTTTTCAGGCCGTTTTCTGGGCCGTTTTCAGGCCATTTTTCATACCAAAAATAGCCTGGAAAAAATCCAGAAAGCATCCTAGAAATGTCCTGGAAAACAGCCTGGGTTTTTTGGCTGTTTTTTGAGACATTTTCTGGTGCTCCACGCCCGTGAAGACCATTTGATTGGCGCCCAGAAGAGCAGCCGGTGATGGTGCGTACGCTCGCATGCCATAGGTTTGCCATCACGGATGTAGATCTTCCAAAATACAAATAAGCAGGGAAAAAAAAACATTTGGAAAAATATTCTCCAGGATTAGCTGCAACCTTCCTTACATCCGGCTTGCTTTATTCTACAGGAAGTCCTCGACTTAATGACTGTTTGTTTAATGTTTACTATTGCTTTCCGGCAAAAAAAAATCCTCATCGTGAATAATGGGTTCACTTTACGACTGCCACGTTCTGCTAAAAGACCTTTGCAAAAAAAAAATGGTGGTAACATTTAATGTCCCATGATGATTTTGCAAATGCAGTGGCCAGGCTCAATTATGGCTGTAGGTCAAGGACTTTTTCTGGAATGCCGGCGAATCTTAGAAACTAAGCAGAGGTGCGCACGGATAGGTCTGGAGCCCATCCAGATGTTGATGGTCTGGAAAGTGACCATGAAAAGTGACCACAGAAAACGAAGAAATGCATCTTACACAACGTGGATGTTTCGGATGATTATCGTTTTGATTTCAGAAAGGTTGAAGTTTTAATTTTTTTTTCTACCAGAAAATTCTACCTAGGACCATTTTTTTTCCCAATGCTCATTGCAAGCCGCAATTTACAGCTGATTCGGTATATTGCAACGGTGTCCAACCTTGGCAACTTTACGACCGGTGGACTTCAACTCCCAGAATTCCCCAGCCAGCATGCTTGAAGAGGGGTGGACTTTAATTCAGCATGCTGGCTGGGGATTCTGGGTGAAGCCCACCCTCTTAAAGCAGGCTGGCTGGGGGATTCTGGGAGTGGAAGTCCACCCCTCTTAAAGCAGGCTGGCTGGGGGATTCTGGGAGTGGAAGTCCACCCTCTTAAAGCAGGCTGGCTGGGGGATTCTGGGAGTGGAAGCCCACCCCTCTTAAAGCAGGCTGGCTGGGGATTCTGGGAGTGGAAGCCCACCCCTCTTAAAGCAGGCTGGCTGGGGATTCTGGGAGTGGAAGTCCACCCCTCTTAAAGCAGGCTGGCTGGAGGATTCTGGGAGTGGAATTCCACCTCTCTTAAAGCAGGCTGGCTGGGGGATTCTGGGAGTGGAAGCCCACCTCTCTTAAAGCAGGCTGGCTGGGGGATTCTGGGAGTGGAATTCCACCTCTCTTAAAGCAGGCTGGCTGGAGGATTCTGGGAGTGGAATTCCACCTCTCTTAAAGCAGGCTGGCTGGGGGATTCTGGGAGTGGAATTCCACCTCTCTTAAAGCAGGCTGGCTGGGGATTCTGGGAGTGGAATTCCACCCCTCTTAAAGCAGGCTGGCTGGGGGATTCTGGGAGTAGAAGCCCTCCCTCTTAAAGCATGCCGGCTGGGGATTCTGGGAATGGAAGCCCACCCCTCTTAAAGCAGGCTGGCTGGGGGATTCTGGGAGTGGAATTCCACCCCTCTTAAAGCAGGCTGGCTGGGGGATTCTGGGAGTGGAAGCCCACCCCTCTTAAAGCAAGCTGGCTGGGGATTCTGGGAGTGGAAGTCCACCCCTCTTAAAGCAGGCTGGCTGGGGGATTCTGGGAGTGGAAGTCCTCCCCTCTTAAAGCAGGCTGGCTGGGGATTCTGGGAGTGGAAGTCCTCCCTCTTAAAGCAGGCTGGCTGGGGATTCTGGGAATGGAAGCCCACCCCTCTTAAAGGATGCTGGCTGAGGGATTCTGGGAATTGGAGTCCATATGTCTTACAGTTGCCAAGGCTGGACACCCCTGATGTATTCCATCGAGAGGGAATATGAGATTAATCAGTTGTTAATTTCATTAGCAGAGGCAGCCTCACCCCGTCACCTCTTCCCATCCCTGCATCTTCCCTTCGGTCAGGGTTCAAGCCTCCCTTACAGAATACAGCCCCTCTCATTTGGAGACATTGCATGCATTTTCTTGCCCCTTCATGGGGTTGTGGTCATAAAAGTCAAGATGGCCACCATCACCATAGAAACAAAACCCCTCAGAGATGCAACGCACATAAGCAACGGAGCCGGGAGGGGCTTGATTGCCCTGGCGTGGATGCCATTTTGACTTTTTTGACCTCATGTCCCCGGCATTTGAGGCGCTGTGACTGCAGCATTCTCCCCAGTTCCCAAAACCTTGCAGCCAACTTGATTTTTTTGACTTTTAGGGTGACATAAACGATGTGTGTGTGTGTTAAAGATGAGAGACTTTCTTGGGGACAAAATGAGTTTTGTGTCTTCCATTTCTGTAAGAGACTATGTGGTGTGTTGTCTTTTCCTTTATTATTCTTGGCATGATGGGGAATAAAATAAAATTAAAAAAAAAAAAAACACCACCAAAAATTGATTTTTGCTTCAGTCTGTTCAGAGCGATCGGTGTCAATAGTGGGCCCAACGTAAAATAAACAATGGACGTAAACACAAATAAAGTTATCTTGAGGTAAAAATGAGTAGCCTACAACTTTTATAAACAAACAAACATTTTAAACTTCTAGAAACCTGGTTTGTTTGATTCTCAGACATAGAATAACAGAGTTGGAAGGGGACCTTGGAGGTCTTCTAGTCCAACCCCCTGCCTAGGCAGGAAGCCCTACATCACTTCCTTGCCCGGACTACTTTCTCTTCTGTCATTGATGTCAATGTTCATTAGAATGTAGAACGCTAGGGCTGGAAGGGACCTTAGAGGTCTTCTAGTCCAATCCCCTGCAGTGACAAGAGATCTTATACAGACTTTAAAAAGTTCATTTTGTGACCGTTCAAACTTACGACGGCACCGAAAAAAAGGGACTTAGGACCCATTTTTCACCCTTACGACCATGGCAGCAGCAGCAGCAGCATCCCAGTGATCAGGTGATCAGACCCTTGGCAACGGACTCACATTTACGACGGTCATAGTGTCCCAAGGTTATGCGATCTTCTTTTGCGACCTTCTGACAAGCAAAGTCAACGGGGTGGAGGTGGGGGAGAAGCCCGATTCACTTAATGACCGGATCATTCATTTAACACCCCCGCGGGAGTTCACTCACAACCGTGGCAACAAAGGTCGTAAAAGTGAAGCAAAAACTCCCTGAACAAGTGTCTCGCTTAGCAACGGAAATTTTGGGCTCAACTTTTGGTCGTAAGTCAAGGACTACCCGTGCCATCTCCATCCAAGGACTGTCCCATCCATTTTATTATTCCTTGTTTTATTTCTTTATTTGATCACTCCCGAAGTGCAATTTCCCTTGATATTGAGGTGCATTTTCACTACCTGGGATTTTCCAGGTGCTACAATGCAGGAGCCTTACCTGGTCTCCTCCTGCGTGAGTCCCTGATCTGGGCTAGCCTCCTCCTGGTTGGAAAAGCCAGAGTTAATAGGCAACACAGCACCAGCAAAACAAGTTCTTAGCAATTATTTTGCTCCTTTTTAAAAAAACAAGGCATTGTTAGCATTTAAGTAGGATTTAGCATTTAAGTAGGCTATTGAAGATAACGAGGACAATGACTTTCAAATCTTCAGTGTTTATTTGAAAAAGTTTGCTAATTAGAATATACAATATTACAGTTGCATTAAAACATTAATTTATTTCAACTGAAAAATCAAGGTAGAATTAGCATCCAACGGACAGTGACACAGAAGTACAGTGTTAATGCTTAGTATTAAAAGGAAAGTGTGTATCTGCAAGATGCTACTTGGACATTCCCAGGGATGGGATTCTACCGGTTTGGACCGGTTCTATAGAACCGGTTGTCACGATTCTGCGGAATTTGGAGAACCGGCAAATCGTGACCCTGGCTGGCCCCGCCTTCTCCTCCCGCCCCTCCCTCCCCGCCCAGACAGTCCTTATCACACATGTGCAACATCGCGCGCATGCCCGACATCCCTGACTGCGTTCTCCCCCCCCCAGTCACTCCTTAAGCTATTTCTTTTTTTCCCCCTCCCAACGATCAGCTGTTCTGACGATCAGCTGTTCCATGATCCCCCTCGCTGTCTTTCTGCTTTTCCCAAGAGGCTTCCCTGAGACCCAGCAGTCATAAAGGGGAGCAGGGATGCTTCTGTGCCGTCCCATGCTCTGTTTTTTGCCTTCCTGGGCCCCAAGGAAGCTTCCTGGGAACAAAAGCCCCCCTCCCCCCCACCAGGAGGCTTCCCTGAGGCCCAGGAGGCAAAAAAAATGGGGGGGGGGTTTGCTGCAAAAGAAAAAGAAGCCACGCCCACCAAAACTACTGTATAGAGAATAACAGAGTTGGAAGGGGTCTTTGGAGGTCATCTAGTCCAGGGGTTGCCAATCTTGTGGACCTCAGGGACCACCAAACTCATCATTTCAAAAACCCGAAGACCAGAGACCCTGGGAAAATTCCCCAAAAAAGTCTGCAGGAAAATTCCCCACTTCGTTTTCCTACCGATCGATTGTTCTTTATTTGGGATCACAGGATCCCATCTCCAGCTCCATTCTCGGGGAGAGAGAGAGAGAGAGAGAGAGAGAGAGAGAGAGAGAGAGAGAGAGAGACTTTGGGCTTCATGCAAGGAAAGCAGCAGAAGCCGCAGAGAGTCTTTCTTTCTCTCCCCCAAACTCCGCCAGAAACGAGCCTCTTGGAGCAGGAGGCCTTGCAGGGCCCCACAGACTCATTTCTGGCGGAGTTTGGGGGAGAGAAAGAAAGACTTTGGCTGCTTTCCTTGCCTGCAGCCAAAAGCAGAAGAAGGAAGAAGCGGAAAGAAGCAGCCCGGTGGTCAGGCCAGGCAGGGGGGGGCAAGTTGGGCAAGTCCCCCCTCCGCCCTTTCTCCCCTTCCCTCACTACCTTGTGTTGTTTGCAACGCAAGAGGAGCAAGCTTTGTGTTCCCACAGGCCATTTGGGCAGCTCAGCCTTGTGTTCCCACGCAGCCTGGATTAATTGCTTTGGGGGGGACATTTCCCTGCCGACTACCAAAATTTTCTCGCGGACCACCAGTGGTCCCCGGCCCACTGGTTGGCGACCACTGTTCTAATCCAACCCCAGCTCCAGCAAATTAGGATTCTCTCTCTCTCTCTCTCTCTCCCCTTTTCTTTCTCTCTCTCTCTCCCCTTTCTCTCTCTCTCTCTCTTCTCTCTCCTCTCTTTCTTTCTTTCTTTCTCTCCCTCCCCTCCCCCCTCTCTGTCTCTGTCTCTGTCTCTCTCTCTTGCACACACACACACACACACATCCCGAATCCACTTCTTGCACTAGCTCATGTGATTTCTTCCATCTTGGCTTCCAGCTTGGGTGATGCCAGCCAATGAAGGCTTATCCGGCCAACCCTGATAAAGCAAGCCGAATCAGCTCAGTGCAGCCAATTTCGTCCCCTCCCAACAGATGCATTACCGAGGCCTTACTTCTCCTGAGTAAGCAGCAGCATCTGGGCGGGGGGAGAGGGGCTTTTAGCCAGAGTCCCATTGGCACTTTTCTGTGGAAGGAGAACGTGTTCTTCAGCAGCGAACCACTTTTTTGAATTATTGCAGCAACTGGATGAAAATCCGTGGGCGTGGGTTTTCACGCCCTTCTCCGGCCTCTTGGCTCATGGTCAGTTTCTCCATCAGCAGAAATGACTTGTGGAAAGAGAGAGAGAGAAAGAGAGAGAAGGAGAGAGAAGGAGAAGGAGAGAGGGAGAGGAAGAGAGGAAGAGAGAGAGAAGGAGGGGGGAAGTGAGAGAGAGAGGAGAGAGGGAAAGAGAAAGAAAAAGAGAGAGAAGGACAGAGGGAGAGGGAAAGAAGAGAGAGAGAGAAAGAGAAGAGAGAGAGAAGGAGAGACAGAAAGAGAGACAAAGAAAGGGAGGGGGAGAAAGAGAAAGAGAGAGAAGGAGAGACAGAAAGAGAGAGAAAGAAAGGGAGGGGGAGACAGGGAGAGAGAGAGAAGGGGAAAGAGAAAGAGAGAGAAAGAAAGGGAGGGGGAGAAAGAGAGAGAAGGAGAGACAGAAAGAGAGAGAAGAAAGGGAGGGGAGAAAGAGAGAGAGAGAGAAGGGAAAGAGAGAGAGAGAAAGAAAGGGAGGGAGAAAGGAGAGAGAGAGAGAAGGAGAGCGAGGAAGAGAGAGAGAGAAGAAGAAGAGAGAGAGAGAAGAGAGAAGGAGGAGAGAGGAGAGAGGGAGAAAGAGAGAGAAAGGAGAGAGGGCGGAAGTGAGGAGAGAGGAGAGAGGGAAAGAAAGAAAAGAGAGAGGAGGACAGAGGGAGAGGGAAAGAAGGAGAGAGGAGAGAAAGAGAGAGAAGGAGAGAAAGAAAGGGAGGGGAGACAGGGAGAGAGAGAGAAGGGGAAAGAGAAAGAGAGAGAAAGGAAGAGATGGGGAGAAAGAGAAAGAGAGAGAGAAGGAGAGAGGGAGAGAGAGGGGAAGGGCGGGGGGGGGAGAGAGAAAATATGCACCAGTCCAGCCATGCATGCATACAGCAAATCCAAAGATGATGTATTTTCCCACACCTCCAGGTGAATAGAATTCAAGGGCTGGAAGGGACCTTGGAGGTCTTCTAATCCAACCCCCCTTCTCAAAGCAGGAGTCTCATACCATCCTAGTTAAAGGGCTATCCAATCTCCTAAAAACTTCCAGGGTTGGAGCATTCACAACTTTTGGAGGGAAGCTGTTCAATGGGTTGATTGTTCTCCCTGTCAGAAAATTTCTCCTTATTTCCAGGTTGAATCTCTCCTTGTTCAGTTTCCATCCATGATTCCTTGTCTGGCCTTCGGTTGCTTTGGAGAATAGCTTGACCTCTTTTCTCCTCTCTGGGGCAGCCCCTCAAATATTGGAAGGCTGCTCTCCTGTCTCCCCTGGTCCTTCTCTTCCCTAGACTAGCCAGGCCCAGTTCCTGTAGCTGTTCTTCGTATGTTTTAGCCTCCAGTCCCCTCATCCTCCTGGTTGCTCTTCTCTGCCCTCTTTCCAGAGCCTCAACATCTTTTTATAGTGTGGGGACCAATAATGCAGGTAAGGGGCGGTGGGGGAAATATCATGCGCAGGGGGCAGGGGGCACATGCATTGCCTTCTGGATGCCGGCACACAAGCGCACGCGTACAAGGGCACGCATCATTTTTGGCACAGGAGCCCCAAAGGTTAGCCACCATTGCATCCCGCTCTGGGTCCCTCAGGCCCGCTGGCAGAACCAGGTCTTCAGTGCCTTCCGGAAGAGTGTCAAAGTTGGGGGCGTTCTAATCTCTGGGGGTGGATGATGTTCCAGAGAGCGGGGACCACCATGGAGAAGGCCCTTCTCCTGAGTATCTCCCTCGGGGGTGGGAATCGGAATCTCAGCCCCGCTTAGTTATGTAGTATCATTGCACAGACTTACATCCATTTCATTTAGTGACTGTTTCAATTGACAACGGCTCTGCAAAAAGTGACATGACCATTTTTCACACTTACGACCATTGCGGCATCCCCTCCCCCCTCCATGGTCACGTGATCAAAATCCAGATGCTCGGCAACGGACTCACACTTACGACGGTTTGCAGGGTCCCGGGGTCATCCTTTTGCGAACTTCTGACCAGCAATGAAGAAGCCAGATTCGCTTAACGACGGTATTAGTCGTTCAATAACGGCAGGGATTCACTTAACGGCGGTGACAAGAAAGGTCGTGAAATGAGGCAAAATTCACTTAACAAACGTCTCCTTTTAAGCCACTGAAATTTGGGGCTTAGTTGTGGTTCTTAAGTTCTTCTTTTCCTTCTGAAAAACCTGGAGTTTTCACATCGGTCGATGAGAAACAAGCCATTTATTGAAAGGGACGTTTGAAGCTTGCTCACCATTTGGACTATTTAAAGTAGTTTTCACAGCTGCTCTCGCCATCTATATAAATACACGCAACATATGAAAAGAGGGTGTGCAGTCTAAACAAAGGCTGTGTGTGCAAAACACCCTTGGCCAGAATTAACTCACGAGGAGTCCTTGATGCTCTCTGAGCTTGGTGGCTTTCTTGCAGATGTTTCAGTGCCCAACTAGGGAACATTATCAGTGCTAGAAGGGAGCGGGGTTTGCAGAGAAGGATTATTATTATTATTATTATTATTATTATTATTATTATTATTATTATTATTATTATTATTATTATTATTATTATTATTATTATTATTATTATTATTATGTCCTTGATGCTCTCTGATCTTGGTGGTTTTCTTGCAAACATTTCATGAACCAACTAGGCAAAATCATCAGTGCAGAGGAGGAGGAAGGAGGAGGAGGAGGAGGAGGAGGAGGAGGAGGAGGAGGAGGAGGAGGAGGAGGAGGAGAAGAAGAAGAAGAAGAAGAAGAAGAAGAAGAAGAAGAAGAAGAAGAAGAAGAAGAAGAAGAAGAAGAAGAAGAAGAAGAAGAAGAAGAAGAAGAAGAAGAAGAAGAAGAAGAAGAAGAAGAAGAAGAAGAAGAAGAAGAAGAAGAAGAAGAAAAAAAAAAAACCTGGTGGTTTTCTTGCAAACATTTCATGAACCAACTAGGCAAAATCATCAGTGCTAGAGGAAAAGGGGTTGGAGGAGGAGGAGGAGGAGGAGGAGGAGGAGGAGGAGGAGGAGGAGGAGGAGGAGGAGGAGGAGGAGAAGAAGAAGAAGAAGAAGAAGAAGAAGAAGAAGAAGAAGAAGAAGAAGAAGAAGAAGAAGAAGAAGAAGAAGAAGAAGAAGAAGAAGAAGAAGAAGAAGAAGAAGAAGAAGAAGAAGAAGAAGAAGAAGAAGAAGAAGAAGAAGAAGAAGAAAAGAACAACAAAACAAACTGGTGGTTTTCTTGCAGACATTTCACGACCCAGCTAGGGAACATCATCAGTACTAGAAGGGAGTAGGGTTTGTGGAGATGAGGAGGAGGAGGAGGAGGGGGAGGACTGAGCTTGGTGCTTTTCTTGCAGACATTTTATAATCCCACTAGGTAACATCATCAATGTTAGCATCGCTAGTACCAATGATGTTACCTAGTTTGGATCACAAAATGTCTGCCAGAAAACAGCCAAGCTATTAGATAACATCATCAGTGCTAGATGGGAGTAGGGTTTGTGGAGAGGAAGAGGAGGAGGAAGAGGAAGAGGAGGAGGAAGACTGTGCGGTCCTTGGTGCTCTCTAATCTTGGTGGTTTCCTTGCAGACGTTTCATGACCCAACTAGGCAACGCCACCAGTGCTAGACAGAGAGGGGTTTGCAGAGAGAGGAAGGAGGAGGTTTGTGGGGGTCTTTGGTGCTCTCTGAGTTTGGTTGATGTCTTTCAGACGTTTCAATGCCCAACCAGGGAACATGATCAGAGGTGCAAGAATAAGCCCGTTACTTTCTTATGTGCCCAGCACTTTCCTGGTCATCTGGACACTGCCTCGTGTCCCAGCCACTGGACGCTCCCTCCCTCCACCAGCTGTGGGGTCAAGAAAGCCAGAGCATGTCAGGAAGGCAGGAGGGGGAAAAAAAGGCAGGGGAAGAATTGGGACAGATTTTCCTGGCCGCCCAAGGCGAGGCCGGAGATCTGGACCGTCAAAAGATGAGATCGGACAGTTTTTCGGGCGTGCCGAGTACTTCGGCCTCCTCAATTATTAATCCACCCACCGGCTTAGTGGCTGAGCATGAATAATTGATTCCAATCGGAAAGCCGGGCGGCCAAGACCAACCCAAGAAGGAGACCAAGGGACGCACTTCTCTGCACCAAGTGTGAAAAGCAGGTGCATCCCTTTTAATACTTCGCCATCGCTGCCCCCTTTTTTTCATTGGTTTAGTTTTGCAGGGGAAAGGGATGGGCAGGGTGTCCAAATCGAAGGGGAGACACCTTCCACCCGCCCCCGCCAGGAGGGATCCTTGGAGGTCTTCTAGTCCAACCCCCCGCTCCAGAAGAAGTCCCTAAATCATTTTCAATCAATCGATCAATTCATCCATCAATCCATCAACCAATCCATCAATCAGAATAGAGCTGGAAGGGACCTTGGAGGTCTTCTAGTCCACCCCCCTGCTCAGGCAGGAAACCCTATACCATTCCAGACAAATGTTTGTTAAAAACCTCCAGTGATGGAGCACCCACAACTTCTGGTGGCAAGTAGTTCCACTGGTTAATTTTCCTCACTGTTAGGAAGTTTCTCCTTAGTTCTAGGTTGCTTCTATCCTTGATGAGTTTCTATCTATCTATCTATCTATCTATCTATCTATCTATCTATCTATCTATCTATCTATCTATCTATCTTTCTATCTATCTATCTATCTATCTATCATCTATCTTCCTTCCTTCCTTCCTTCCTTCCTTCCTTTCCTCCCTCCCTCCCTCCCTTCCTCCCTTCCCCCTCTCCTCTGTCTCTTGCTCTCTTTTTTTAATAAATTTTATTAAGTTTCCAAATTTTAAAAACACAAAATAAAACTTTATACATTGTTATCAACATCAAGACATTTTTTGCATCTCCTCACATTTTTCAGTATATGTATTTACTTATTCTTTAGCATTACATCTTACTCTTACTATAAATCAATATCTTTTATCCTTACATCTCAATTTTCTCCATGGTATATTTACATATTTACATATTCCCTCATTCTTTTCCTAATTGCCATTTTATTTTCTTATTTTTATTTTATTTCCTCTGTCTCTTTCTCATCTTCCTTCCTTCTTCCCTCTCCTCTCCTTCCTTCCTTCCTTCCTTCCTTCCTTCCTTTCTTCTATAGAATAATAGAATAACAGAGTTGGAAGGGACCTTGGAGGTCTTCTAGTCCAGCAGGAGACCCTACATCATTTCAGACCAATGGCTATCCAATCTCTTGTTAAAAACCTCCAGTGATGGAGCGCCCACAACTTCTGGTGGCAAGTAGTTCCACTGGTTAATTGTTCTCACTGTCAGGGAATTTCTCCTTATTTCTATGAGTTCTTGGTTCCCTTTCTGTCCTTCTTATGGCTATTGTTCCAGTAGAACTTAAATGCAAGTGAGGTTTGCCCTCCAGACAGAGTTTGCTATCCACAGATTGAATTAAAAAAATGACAATGCATAAACGCTGGGAAGCAATATAAAATCTCAGCTGAAAAGAAAAAAAGAAATAGCATCTCAGCCGAGAGGTTAAAAAAGAAAAAGAAAAACCAGCTTGTTAGCATAAGAGATTACAGAAAAATAGTTTGTAATAATACAGGTAGTCAACTTGTTAATCAGAGTTGGAGAGCTGGAAGGGACCTTGGGAGGTCCTCTAATCCAGCCCCCTGCTCAAACATGGAGACCCTATCCCATAACAGACAAAACATTGTCCGATCTCTTCTTGAAAACCTCCAGTGTTGGAGCACCCACAACTTCTAGTGGCAAGCTGTTCCACTGGTTAATTGTCCTGTCAGAAAGTTTCTCCTTATTTCCAGGTTGAATCTCTCCTTGATCAGTTTCCATCCATTGTTCCTTGTCTGGCCTTCAGGTGCCTTGGATAATAGCTTGACCCCCTTCCTCCTCTCTGGGGCAGCCCCTCCAATATTGGAAGGCTGCTCTCCTGTCTCCCCTGGTCCTTCTCTCCCCTAGACTAGCCAGGCCCAGTTCCTGCAACCATTCATTGTGTGTTTCAGCCTCCAGTCCCCTCATCACCCTGGTTGCTCTTCTCTGCACTTTTTCTAGAGTCTCAATGTCTGTTTTTATAGTATGGTGATCACAACTGGATGCAGGACTCTAGGTGTGGCCTTACTAGATAGATAGATAGATAGATAGATAGATAGATAGATAGATAGATAGATAGATAGATAGATAGATGGATGGATGGATGGATGGATGGATGGATGGATGGATGGATGGATGGATGGATGGATGGATGGATGGATGGATGGATGGATGGATGGATGGATGGATGTACATGATGGATAGATGATAGACATCAGAGGGTAGAGATAGATAATGGATAGATAAATAGATGATGGATAATGGATAGATAGATAGATAGATAGATAGATAGATAGATAGATAGATAGATAGATAGATAGATGGAAGTACATGATGGATAGATGATAGACATCAGAGGGTGGAGATAGATAATGGATAGATAAATAGATGATGGATAATGGATAGATAGATAGATAGATAGATAGATAGATAGATAGATAGATAGATAGATAGATAGATAGATAGATAATCGATTGACAGACAACACTAGACTAGACTAGCCAGGCCAGTTCCTGCAACTGTTCATCCTAAGTTTCAGCCTCCAGTCTCCTCATCATCCTGGTTGCTCTTCTCTGCACTTTTTCTAGAGTCTCAATATCTTTTTTATAGTGTGGTGACCAAAACTGGATGCAGTACTCTAGGTGTGGCCTTACTAAGGCTTTATAGAGTGGTATTAGTACCTCCCTTGATCTCGATTGTATCCCTCTGTTAATGCAACTTAGGATTGCATTGGCTTTTTTGGCTGCTGCTGCACAACATTGGCTCCTATTTAGCTGGTTGTTCACTAAGACTCCGAGATCCCCCTCCCAGTCACTGCTATTGAGCCTGGTTTCACCCAGTCTATTATAGGTGTCATTTGGGTTTTTCTTGGTTTGAATTGTAATAGCTGTTTTGAACACCTGAGGTCCTGGATTCAAATCCCAACACTTGTTCTTCCTTTCGGAAGAGATGGGAAAAATTGTTCCCTTCCAAGGATCCTGGCTAATCCGGGTCAGAATTTCCCTGGAGATAATAGGAAAATTCATATACAGGTAGTTCTCGACGTACAACCACAGCTGGAACCAAAACTTATGTGGCTAAACATGCAGGCTGTTAAAGTGAGTTATGTCTGATTTTATGGTTGTTGTTGTTTTTTGCCACGGTCGCTAAATGAATCATTGTGATCATTAAACGAATCAAAGCAAACCCGGGTTTTCTCAGATCGACTTTGCTTGTTGGAAGCCGGCTGGGGGAAAAAAAATCACAAAGGGAAATCACATGACCAAGGTTGGCTGCAACCGTCATAAGTACATGCCAGTTGCCAAGTGCCCAAACTTTGGTCACATGACCGTGGGAAGACTGCAACCATCGTTAAGTGTGAAAAACTTTTTTTTTCTGTGCCGTGGCAACTTTGAACAGTCACTAAACGAACGCTTGTAACTCAGAATAGAATAAAATAACAGAGTTGGAAGGGACCTTGAAGGTCATCTAGTCCAGTGGTGGCTAAACTTTTTTGGGCTCCTGTGCCAAAAATTATGTGCGCGCTTGCACGTACGCGGTCATGTGCCAGTATCCAGAAGGCAATGTGTGCGCCCCCCACCCCCTGCACATCCGATTCCTCCCCCCCCGCCACCCCCTTACCTGCACTGCGTCTCCCAGATGATTTTCAGCCCATTTGTGATGACCCAGGATGGGATGCAAATGTAACAAAATCCAAAACGTAAATAAATGTCCTTTAATGCCTCCAACTTGGCCCCACTGTTCAATAATACTCAGTTGGAGGTAAAACGTACTCAAAAATAGTCTTCAAAAGAAAGCAATACAGTCCGAAATGAATGAGCAGATAGAGGTGAGATAAAAAAAACCAAAACAAACTACAATGAAGGAATTTCCACAACGGACCAAGATAAGTAATTGCCAACTTCAAGGAGATACCCTGTTTCTCCAACAATACGGCCTCCCCCAATAGGAAGTCCCAGCCTGTTTTATAGGCATGAAATGAAATTAAGCCCCTCCCCCCCAAATTAAGGCCTATATTAAAACATGCGAAATGGGGGGGAACGGTGGGGGGGCCTTGCCGTTAGGAAGTACTTTTGTTGCACACCCAGATATGGTGCTGCCTGCGTTGACCCCGATACGAAGTGCCCCTCCAACGCCGAGGTCAACATCCAAGCCGTCGCCGCCCACCTGCCCGAAGATGCAAGGGGGGGGGAATTAAGTCACCCCCGAAAAGATGGCCTAGCCATTTTTTCGGGGCTCAAAAAAAAAAAAAGACCTGGCCTTATTATATGAGAAACACGGTAGCAAGGCACAGGCTGTTGGAAGGACGCCAACCAAGATAACTTCGGCCCAAAATAACACAGGCTTTGCTTCTGGCAACGCTGGGTTGTAATCGTCTCTCTTATATACTATTCTCCCCAGCTGCAACCAATGAGGGGAATCATGGCCGCTTCCTCTCTCGTAAGCCAAGTTATTCCCTTCTCCTTCCTCCTTGCATGTCCTAGGATGAAGAGGGGATGGGCCTCGGTCCTCCTCTGACTGCCCAGCCGGCCTCTGCTCTTCCCCAGCCTCCTCCACAACCTCCGGAGCCACACTTCCACTCCCTGTTGGCTGTTCCTCTTCTCCCTCTGAATCAGTCTCCACCAGGGGCATGACACCATTTGAGGTCTTTTTCGGCCTCCCAGGGGCTCAAGCCTCTGCAGCCTTTGGAGGCCAAAAAACGGGCCCATTTCTTCACTTCCTGTATTTCCGGAAATACCGGAAGTGACAAAACGGGCCTGGTTTTCGGCCTACAAAGGCTTCAGAGACGGCTTCCCTCAAGCCTCTGGGAGGCCAAAAATCTGCTGGGAGGCGCGCACATGCGCAGTGAGGTAAATAGTTTTGCCGTCGCGGTTCTAGTCCAACCCCCTGCTCAGGGTGGAAAGTGGAGGACTAACTGTATAAATCGAACCAATCAAATCTACAAAAAATGATGTTTCTCAAATTTGGCCACTTGGAAGATGTGTGAACTTCAATTCCCAGAATCCCCCAGTCGGCAGGGCAAGAGTGATACAGGTAGTCCTCGACTTTACGACCACAATGGAACCTGACATTTCTGTTGCTAAGGGAGACATCGAAGGAAGTGTTGCCCTCCATTTTACGACCTTTCTTGCCATCGTTGGTAAGTGAATTACCGCAGTTAATACCACGGTCGTTAAGTGAATCTGGCTTCCCCGTGGAGTTTGCTAGTCAGGTTGCAAAAGGGCATTACGTGACCTCGGGACACAGCAACGGTCGTAAGCATGAGTCCAGTTGCCAAGCGGCTGAATTTTGATCAGGTGACCACGGGGATGCGGCAAAAGTCGTTAAGTGTGAAATCACTTTTTTCACTGCTGTTTTAACTTGGTCACTAAAGGAATAGTTGTAAGTCGAGGACTACCTGGAGTGCAGACCCTAACATATCACTCGTAGTTTACTGTTACGTGCTAAGCACTCAATCCTAGGTTGTGCCATTTATGTGTGATTTTTTTTTCCCAACTGTCTCCCAAATTAATTTTACACCTTGATCTCGACAGACTTGAACCCTGGGCCATAGCTAACTAAATTAAATTCAATGTAAAGAAAAGTAAAGTCCTACACTTAGGCAAGAAAAACCAAAAGTACACATATAGACTGGGTGAAACCAGGCTCAATAGCAGGAACTGGGAGGGGGATCTCGGAGTCTTAGTGGACAACCAGCTAAATAGGAGCCAATGTTGTGCAGCAGCAGCCAAAAAAGCCAATGCAATCCTAAGCTGCGTTAACAGAGGGATACAACTGAGATCAAGGGAGGTACTAATACCACTCTATAAAGCCTTAGTAAGGCCACACCTAGAGTACTCAAGATATTGAGACTCTGGAAAGAGTGTAGAGAAGAGCAACCAGGATGATGAGGCGACTGGAAGCTCAAATCTACAATGAACAGTTGCAGGAACTGGGCATTGATAGTCTGTCTGTCTACCTATCATCTGTGTCAGTCTGTCTGTCTATATCATGTCTGTCTGTCTGTCTATCATCCATCAGTCTGTCTATCCATCTATATCATGTCTATCATCTATCATCTGTCTGTCCATCCATCCATCCATCCTTAGTAAGGCCACACCTAGAGTACTGCATCCAGTTTTGGTCAAATCACAATAAAAACAGATGTTGAGACTCTGGAAAGAGGGCAGAGAAGAGCAACCAGGAGGATGAGGGGACTGGAGGCTAAAACATACGATGGACGGTTGCAGGAACTGGGCCTGGCTAGTCTAGGGGAGAGAAGGACCAGGGGAGACAGGAGAGCCGTCTTCCAATATTTGAGGGGCTGCCCCAGAGAGGAGGAGGAAGGGGGTCAACCTATTCTCCAAGGCACCTGAAGGCCAGACAAGGAAGAATAGATGGAAACTGAACAAGGAGAGATTCAACCTGGAAATAAGGAGAAACTTTCTGACAGTGAGAACAATCAACCGATGGAACAAAAGTTGCCTTCAGAAGTTGTGGGAGCTTCATCCCTGAAGGCTTCCAAGAAGAGACTGGACTTCCATCTGTCAGAAATGGTGTAGGGTCTCCCGCTTGGGTGGGGGGTTGGACTAGATGACCTATAAGGTCCCTTCCAACTCCGATTATCTGTTATCTGTTATCTTCCACTGAAACAAACCCAGAATAAAAAAAAAAAAAAAGAATGAAGAAACAAGAATCCTACGATTAAAGAAATACGTTTTATTCAGAGATAGTGCCTTTTTTTATTCTTGTTAGCTAGATAATGCAAACGAATCTTATTTATTTTATTAATTTATTTATTAATCAAGAGAACCCTTGTCCCTATCTCAGCACCACCAAAGGCGGAAAGACAGACAAAATTAAAAACCAGAATCAAATTTAAAAAAAAACAAACTCCAGCAGCAGTTTCTTAAAACTCGGAGCTCTTGTAACCAAATTTGATTCACCTCTGATTCCTATTCTGGAAGGGACAAATAAAAAAAAAAAAAGAAGCGCTTTCTAACTTCGACCGATTGCTTGCAGCCCAAAAACTATCGTGTCCTTTTTATTCACTTCGAAGCGTTAACAGGATTAAACCGTTTGCGAAACCCGAAAGAGAAGGAATAGTTTATTAATTTAAGGAGTTGATGCCACACTGGTGTTTCGTGGTATAGTGGCTAGTTTCTAGAATCTATTTGAATTTTTTTTTAAAAAAATTGTATATTAGCATTTAATGCCAGGAGCGGGAAATTATGGCGCCTTTGCAACCTGCGGACTTCAACTCCCAGAATTCCTGACCCAGCCATATTGGCTGGCTGAGGAATTCTGGGAGTTGAAGTCCACAGGTTGTAAAGGCGCCATCTTTGTCCACCTTGGTTTAATGTCACCATGTAGGAATGGAGGAAACAAGGTTCCCAGCAATCAAAGGTCTCTCTCAATCCCTCCCTTGAATCCATTGGGACTCCAAAACCCATGATCCCCACTGGCTTAAGTTAATAACTGCGAATTGTCGTCTGCATACGCCAACGGTGAACCTTGGGCTGGCTTGGGTTGCCGATAAGAAGTCAAAATCTCTTGATTTCTGCCTTGGGGGATCCAAGAGCAGTATGCAATAGATATCTTTTTTTTTTTTTCAATTTTATTTTTGTTTTGAAGCAAGGGTGGGTAGGACAGACCTCCGGTGTCTTTGTTTAGGACGGGAACCAACCCAAAAGTTGAACAAACAAGCCGAGGTCTTGCAGGAAACTCTTTTCGGTCAAATGACCGCTGCTAAAAACGGCTCGCCAATTCAGATGCCAAAATCGCCACTCGCTCTCTTTTAATCCCCTTCGCTGGAGACGTCGCGAGGAAAAAAAAAAAGGAAATTGCCTGCTCGTTTTCCAGCAGGATGTGTAAAATATCGACTGCGTTTCCAGTTCGGCGGGAAAAAAACAATAAATCTCCATCTCCACGTTGAAAGGAAAGATCCGGTCTCCGTTTTTGGGGACATTTTTCCCGGCGTCGGTTAACTGTTAACGTTTGGGTCATTCTCGATGTTGTGGAGGGGGGAAAAAAAACAGAGCTTGGAAGGAAGTTTTTTTGTCTTCTCCAAAACATTGGGATACTTACCAACCCAGGATGACCGTCCTCAAAATAAAAAAATAAATCTGGTGAAGAATTTCTCTCCGTGGTTCTTGGATCTCCAACCGGGTCGGGCCAAAAGTTTTTCCAGTTGCAAAGTTTTTTTGTTATTTTTAAAGTTGCAATGTCTGGGCGCAAATTGTGTTTAAATATCGGAGAGGGAGACAGGGTTGGGGGGAAGCAGAGTAAAGGTTTCTCCTTTGGAAGATGAACACGGCGGCTGAATTTGGGGTGTGTGTGTGGGGGGTGTGTGGCCGGGGTCTTAAGTTTAGAGGAGAGCAAAATGGTAGAAAAGGGAGAAAGGACATTTAAGGGGAAGGTTCCTTAACGTTGGGAGAACAGGACCGTGGGAGAACCCCGTGGCACCTTCATGGCCGTCGGTGGAGAAAGGAAGGAAGGAGGGAAGTCCACCTGCCTAGGTCTCTCGGGTCTCCACGTCCCCAGATTAAAGTGGGGGGGAGGGGTCCCCCAGAAGTCTGCCTGCCCCTCCGCAGGCGCCCAGAACCTGGTCCCGGAAGTGTCTCTGCGCACGGCATCCTCCGTCAATGGAAAGCGTAGAGGAGGAGGAGGATGGTGCAAACGCTGATCACGGCCCCCAGGATGAGGGTGTCGCGCCGTTTCCGCAAGTTGATCCGCTGGATGAGGCTGTTCACGGCTGGGAAACGGTCTTTTTTTGGAGGGGGGGGCAGCTGAGTTAAGGGCCGCAAGGAAGGAAGGTTGTTTGCCAGCCGCCCACCCGCTCACTCCCCCCCTCCACCCACTGGTGGGGTTCCCCCCCCCTTTGATAGGACATGTGGCAGAGGGACCCCCGGGTCTTATTGCTTCCTCTATCGGCATTCTAGGTTCCTTTGGGAGGGGGGAGAGGGGCTGTGGGGCAGGGCACGCTCGTTTTCACATTTCTTTTTTTGTAATCGCTCTGATTTAAAAAAAAAAAATGGTAGGTTTTTGACAGGAAAAGAAACGGGAGAGGAAGGAGAGGAAAGAAAGAAAGAAAGAAAGAAAGAAAGAAAGAAAGAAAGAAAGAAAGAAAGAAAGAAAGAAAGAAAGAAAGAAAGAAAGAAAGAAAGAAAGAAAGAAAGAAAGAAAGAAAGAAAGAAAGAAAGAAAGAAAGAAAGAAAGAAAGAAAGAAAGAAAGAAAGAAAGAAAGAAAGAAAGAAAGAAAGAAAGAAAGAAAGAAAGAAAGAAAGAAAGAAAGAAAGAAAGAAAGAAAGAAAGAAAGAAAGAAAGAAAGAAAGAAAGAAAGAAAGAAAGAAAGAAAGAAAGAAAGAAAGAAAGAAAGAAAGAAAGAAAGAAAGAAAGAAAGAAAGAAATAAGGAAGGAAGGCAAGAAGAAGAGAAAGTAAAAAGAGAAGAAAAGAAGGAAGGAAAAAGGAAAGAAGAGAAGAGAAAGAAGGAAGGAAAAAGAAGGAAGGAAGGCAAGAAGAAGAGAAAGTAAAAAAGAGAAGGAAAGAAGGAAGTAAAAAGAAGGAAAGAAGAAGAAGAGAAAGTAAAAAAGAGAAGGAAGGAAGGAAAAGAAGGAAGGAAGGCAAGAAGAAGAGAATAAAAAGACAGAAAGTAAAAAAGAAAAGGAAGGTGGGTGGGAGGGAGGGAGGGAGGGAAAGAGGGAGGGAAGGAAAGAGGGAGGGAGGGAGGGAGGAAGGAAGGAAGGAAGGAAGAAAGGAAGGCAAGAACGAGAGAAAGTAAAAGGGAAGGAAGGAAAATAAAAGAAGGAAGGAAGGCAAAAAGGAGAGAAAGTAAAAAAAGGAGGAGAGAAAGTAAAAAAGAGAAGGAAGGAAGGAAAAAGGAAGGAAGGCAAGAAGGAGAGAATAAAAAGACAGAAAGTAAAAAAGAGAAGGAAGGGAGGTGGGAGGGAGGGAAGGAAAGAGGGAGGAGGAAGGAAGGAAGGAAGGAAGGAAGGAAGGAAGGAAGGAAGGAAGGAAGAAAGGAAGGCAAGAACGAGAGAAAGTAAAAGGGAAGGAAGGAAAATAAAAGAAGGAAGGAAGGCAAAAGGAGAGAAAGTAAAAAAGGAGGAGAGAAAGTAAAAGAAGAGAAGGAAGGAAGGAAAAAGGAAGGAAGGCAAGAGGGAGAGAATAAAAAGACAGAAAGTAAAAAAGAGAAGGAAGGGAGATGGGAGGGAGGGAAGGAAAGAGGGAGGAAGGAAGGAAGGAAGGAAGGAAGGAAGGCAAGAACGAGAGAAAGTAAAAGGGAAGGAAGGAAAATAAAAGAAGGAAGGCAAAAAGGAGAGAAAGTAAAAAAGAGAAGGAAGGAAGGAAGGGACAGAGGGATGGACATTGAAAGAACTGCTGCCCTCTAAGCCAGCCTCTATTCTCATCTCCTGCCTGACCACATCCTATGTGGATCTTTATCCCGCCCCTCCTCCTTCACTTATTTGTTTTATTTTATTTAAAACATTTATATTTCTTCCCCCGCCTTTCAACCAACTCCGAGTGGCCCCTTTCCAGGCCACCTCGGAGAACGTTGGCTTCCTTTGGCTCTTCCCTGATCCCGCATCTCTTAAATTTGCTACGGTTTGGAAACCTTGCTCTAGTCTTAGTGGCTCTTGCATCCAGCAGGGGGGGGGTTGGACTGGATGACCTCTAGGCTCATTTTCCTTAACTTTGGGAAGTGGAAAGCAGCCGCAGGAGGAGGAAAGGATACTGGCCAAGGTGTTCATCTTGCTCTGTATGGATTTCATCATTCCTCGCTGAGAAGTCATGTTTTCTTTCGTGGCCATGGCAATGCTGAGATGGAGAGGAACCAGAGAAAAGGGCACAAAGGAGGTTAGGTGCACGTTACTCCAGGTTAACTCACTACAGGTAGTCCTCGTCTTACGACCCCAACTGAGCCCAAAAGTTCCCTTGCTAAGCGAGAGACTTGGTTAATTGAATTTTGCCCCATGTCCTTGCCACAGTTGCTAAGTGAATCACTGCAGTTCTTCAGTGAGTCACAAGGTCGTTAAGCGAATCCGGCTTCCCCACCCACCCCGACCTTGCTTGTCAGAAGGTCGCAAAAGGGGATCGCGTGACCCCGGGAGACGCCGTGACAGTCGTAAGTATGAAGCAGTTACCAAGCACCTGAATTCTGATCGCATGATCATAGGGATGCTCTCACCAAGGGTGTCATTTTGAAGTCACTTTTTGCACTGCCGTTGTAACTTTGGACGGTCACTAACCGAACTGTTGTAAGTCAAGGACTACCTTTGAACTGTTGTAAGTCAAGGACTACCTGTGCTTGAAAATGACTGAGCCCTGTTTTGATAGACAAATTGTCAGGAATCCGGCAGTTACTCCCAATTTAAATCGTGAGTCTCGAGCCAAACTTCTAAAACTTAAAAAAAGATTTATTAGGAGTTAACATGTCCGGCACTGCCTGGGTGCAGCCAACTCTGAGACACATAATTCACGGTCATCCTTGACCCTGGTTTTCCCTCCACCTCTCTGAGTGTATCGTAATCCATATCCTCCAATGGGACACCTCCATAGCCCAGAGTCATCAATCAGGCTCTCCGGTTAGAAGTGTGCACGGCAGAAACTTCACTCACCTGGTTACTATCTTTGAAAACTATTTATGGAATGCACTTTCGGTTTCCAAGCTGCCCCACTGCTTTTTCAAACCCCTTTCCCCAGGGATGGGATTCTATCGGTTCCGACTGGTTCTATGGAACCAGTGGTTATGGTTCTGTCCAGTTCGGAGAACCAGGAAATTGTGCTCCTGGCTGGCCCTGATTTGCCTCACTGCGCATGCGCGCGCCTCCCAGCTGATTTTTCAGCCCGTTTGAGGCCTTTTTCGGCCTCTCAGAGGCTCGAGAGAAGCCTCTGAAGCCTTTGTAGGCCGAAAACCAGGCCCGTTTCGTCACTTCCTGTATTTCCGGAAATACCGGAAGGGATGAAATGGGCCTATTTTTTCGGCCTGCAAAGGCTGCAGAGGCTTCCCTCGAGCCTCTGAGAGGCCGAAAAAGACCTCCAATGGGCTGAAAATCAATGGGGAGGTGCAGTGCAGGTCAGGGGGCGGCGGGTGGGGGGGCAATCGCGCACACATGCGCACGCATTGCCTTCTGGAGGCTGGCACACGAGCGCGCGAGCATGATTTTTCCACACAGGAGCCCCAAAAGGTTAGCCACCGTTGCCTTAAGATATTTCTTTTTTTTCCCCCTCCCGACGATCAGCTATTTGAACAATCAGCTGTGCCCTCGCCCTCTTACTGCTTCGCCCGGGAGGCTGCCCTGAGGCCCAGAGACCCCAAAACAGAGCATGGGGGGCAATGCCCTCCCTGGCTCCATTTTTTTTTTTGCCTTCCTGGGCCCCAGGGAAGCCCCCTGGGAGAGCAAAACTACCGCCCAAGAGGCTTTCCTGAGGCCCAGAAGGCCCGCAAAATGGAGGTGGGGGGGTGTTTGGCTGCCAAAAAAGAAGCCATGCCCACCCAGTCACCCCCACAGAACCGGTTGCTAAAAAATTGGGCTCCCACCCCTGCCTTTCCCCCATCGCCCCTTACGTTGGCAACTCTTAAAAAGACCAAAGAAATATTTTATGAGTTGACACAAATAATATTTGATTTGTAATAAACCTGTCCAGAGCCCCCAAGGCCTTTCCCGTGGCATTCTGGGATTTGTACTTTGGGGGTGGGGGGAGGCCCAGAGTTTGCTTTCCAACAGTGGCACCCACCAAAAGGAGGCACCCACGAGGAGCAGAGGAAGGGAATTGGCCAATAGTATAAACTCATTAAACAGAAGATTGGATTGGATCGGAATTTCTGGCTCTTCTCTGGCGCTGCATAGAAAAGCCTTCAGCAGCGGTTAGGTAAATGCCACCTTGGCCCCGGAAGGGAGGAAGGGGGAGAAAGAAACTCAAGATAAGCCAGCCTTGATTCTCTGGAGGATAGGAATTGAGGAAAAAAAGGGAAAGGTGACGTTATTTTGCAACCTTGGCCATTATAAGGCGAGTGGGCTTCAAATGCCAGAATTTCCCAGCCAGGGTGGGTTGAACTCAATATGCTGGTGGGGGATTCTGGGAGTGGAAGTCCTCCCTCTTAAAGCAGGCTGGCTGGGGGATTCTGGGAGTGGAAGCCCTCCTCTTAAAGCAGGCTGGCTGGGGGATTCTGGGAGTGGAAGCCCACCCCTCTTAAAGCAGGCTGTCTGGGGAATTCTGGGAGTGGAAGTCCTCCTCTCTTAAAGCAGGCTGGCTGGGGGATTCTGGGAGAGGAAGCCCTCCCCTCTTAAAGCAGGCTGGCTGGGGATTCTGGGAGTGGAAGCCCACCCCTCCTAAAGCAGGCTGTCTGGGGAATTCTGGGAGTGGAAGTCCTCCTCTCTTAAAGCAGGCTGGCTGGGGGATTCTGGGAGTGGAAGCCCACCCCTCTTAAAGCAGGCTGGCTGGGGGATTCTGGGAGTGGAAGTCCGCCCCTCTTAAAGCATGCTGTCTGGGGAATTCTGGGAGTGGAAGCCCACCCCTCTTAAAGCAGGCTGGCTGGGGGATTCTGGGAGTGGAAGCCCTCCCCTCTTAAAGCAGGCTGGCTGGGGGATTCTGGGAGTGGAAGCCCACCCCTCTTAAAGCAGGCTGGCTGGGGGATTCTGGGAGTGGAAGCCCACCCCTCTTAAAGCAGGCTGGCTGGGGGATTCTGGGAATGGAAGTCCGCCCCTCTTAAAGCATGGCTGGCTGGGGATTCTGGGAGTGGAAGCCCACCCCTCTTAAAGCAGGCTGGCTGGGGATTCTGGGAGTGGAAGCCCACCCCACATGAACTTGCACAAAATTGAGCCACTCCAGTGTAAACAATTCCAAAACATTTGCACCTCTGAAAGAGTCCAACACATTTTACTGGGAGGCTCAACCAGGAATCTCTGCCTCTGTGCCCCAATGGCGTTTCCTAGGTTACCCCACCCGGGAATTGGGGCAAACCCATCTCTACCCAGGGGACCCTCCTTGGGGAATTGGGGCAGGCCCAGGAAGGCGCAAGGAAGCCACCCGGGAGGCTGGCCCAGGGAGAGGAGAGAAAGGCAAAGCTGCACGAAAAGGCGAAACGACGTGGCAGGAGAAGGAAAAACGAAGCTGCTTCAGATGTGGGTAGAGACGAAAAAGGTTTCTCGGAGCCGAGAAAACATTGAAGGGCTGTAATGGAGGGAGAGGGGAGCCTGCCAGCCCATTTGGACCATGCGCTACTCGAAGGGATTCCCACGAGAAATAGAATGGCCTCATTGAGGCGCATCTCTTTTTCACCCGCACGCAATAAACCGGCCTCTTAAGTGCTTTGCCTGTGGTTTTTCAATGCCTTAAGGCAGGGTTTCCAAACTTTGGGCCAATCACCAGGAGACTGGGAGTTCTAGTCCCGCCTTAGCCCCAAAAGCCAAGTGGGTAACTTTGGACCAATCACCAGGAGACTAGGAGTTCTAGTCCCGCCTTAGCCCTCAAATCTAGGTGGGTGACTTTGGGCCAACCACCAGGAGACTAGGAGTTCTAGTCCCACCTTAGCCCCAAAAGCCAGGTGGGTGACTTTGGGGCAATCACCAGGAGACTGGGAGTTCTAGTCCCGCCTTAGCCCCAAAAGCCAGGTGGGTGACTTTGGGCCAATCACCAGGAGACTGGGAGTTCTAGTCCCGCCTTAGCCCCAAAAGCCAGGTGGGTGACTTTGGGCCAATCACCAGGAGACTGGGAGTTCTAGTCCCGCCTTAGCCCTCAAATCCAGGTGGGTGACTTTGGGCCAATCACCAGGAGACTAGGAGTTCTAGTCCCGCCTTAGCCCCAAAAGCCAGCTGGGTGACTTTGGGCCAACCACCAGGAGACTAGGAGTTCTAGTCCCGCCTTAGCCCTCAAATCTAGGTGGGTGACTTTGGGCCAATCACCAGGAGACTGGGAGTTCTAGTCCCGCCTTAGCCCTCAAATCTAGGTGGGTGACTTTGGGCCAATCACCAGGAGACTGGGAGTTCTAGTCCCGCCTTAGCCCCAAAAGCCAGGTGGGTGACTTTGGGCCAATCACCAGGAGACTGGGAGTTCTAGTCCCGCCTTAGCCCCAAAAGCCAGGTGGGTGACTTTGGGCCAATCACCAGGAGACTGGGAGTTCTAGTCCCGCCTTAGCCCCAAAAGCCAGCTGGGTGACTTTGGGCCAATCACCAGGAGACTGGGAGTTCTAGTCCCGCCTTAGCCCTCAAATCCAGGTGGGTGACTTTGGGCCAATCACCAGGAGACTAGGAGTTCTAGTCCCGCCTTAGCCCCAAAAGCCAGGTGGGTGACTTTGGGCCAACCACCAGGAGACTAGGAGTTCTAGTCCCGCCTTAGCCCCAAAAGCCAGCTGGGTGACTTTGGGCCAATCACCAGGAGACTGGGAGTTCTAGTCCCGCCTTAGCCCCAAAAGCCAGGTGGGTGACTTTGGGCCAACCACCAGGAGACTGGGAGTTCTAGTCCCGCCTTAGCCCCAAAAGCCAAGTGGGTGACTTTGGGCCAACCACCAGGAGACTGGGAGTTCTAGTCCCGCCTTAGCCCCAAAAGCCAGCTGGGTGACTTTGGGCCAATCACCAGGAGACTGGGAGTTCTAGTCCCGCCTTAGCCCCAAAAGCCAAGTGGGTGACTCTGGGCCAATCACCAGGACACTGGGAGTTCTAGTCCCGCCTTAGCCCCAAAAGCCAGCTGGGTGACTCTGGGCCAATCACCAGGAGACTGGGAGTTCTAGTCCCGCCTTAGCCCCAAAAGCCAGCTGGGTGACTTTGGGCCAATCACCAGGACACTGGGAGTTCTAGTCCCGCTGTAGCCCCAAAAGCCAAGTGGGTGACTCTGGGCCAATCACCAGGAGACTGGGAGTTCTAGTCCCGCCTTAGCCCCAAAAGCCAAGTGGGTGACTCTGGGCCAATCACCAGGAGACTGGGAGTTCTAGTCCCGCCTTAGCCCCAAAAGCCAGCTGGGTGACTCTGGGCCAATCACCAGGAGACTGGGAGTTCTAGTCCCGCTGTAGCCCCAAAAGCCAGCTGGGTGACTCTGGGCCAATCACCAGGAGACTGGGAGTTCTAGTCCGCCTTAGCCCCAAAAGCCAAGTGGGTGACTCTGGGCCAATCACCAGGAGACTGGGAGTTCTAGTCCCGCCTTAGCCCCAAAAGCCAGCTGGGTGACTCTGGGCCAATCACCAGGAGACTGGGAGTTCTAGTCCCGCCTTAGCCCCAAAAGCCAGCTGGGTGACTCTGGGCCAATCACCAGGAGACTGGGAGTTCTAGTCCCGCTGTAGCCCCAAAAGCCAGCTGGGTGACTCTGGGCCAATCACCAGGAGACTGGGAGTTCTAGTCCCGCCTTAGCCCCAAAAGCCAGCTGGGTGACTCTGGGCCAATCACCAGGAGACTGGGAGTTCTAGTCCCGCTGTAGCCCCAAAAGCCAGCTGGGTGACTCTGGGCCAACCACCAGGAGAGTGGTGTCGAACGGAAATTTGGGGTTTCCATTGTGGTCGTAACTCGGGGACAACCAGAGTCCTGAAAGGCCCCGAGCCAAGCGCTAATGTTAAATACATTTCAGATTTTTCTCTCTCTCTCTCTCTCTCTCTCCGAAAGCCACTGTGGCTACCCTTCCTTCTCCCACGCTGCCAAGATGAGGCTGGGAAAGGAGAAAAGAGGCCGAATGGAGGAGCCCATTAAGGGAAGCGAGTGAAAGCGCCGCTTTCCAAAAGGCCATTTCCAATTTCCAATCACCGCTACGATTCAGGAAACTCTCCGTAGGGACGTCCAAAATGGCCTCCCTCCACCACAAAACCCATCACCCCCTTTTTCCAGGCTCGGGAGGGAAAAGAAGAGCCAGTGAGGTCATTTGAAAAGCCTCTTCTCTGTCGTGTTGGGTGGGTGGGGTTAGAAGAGGGGGGGGGGGGTAGAGAGCTTATTTCGTTCGGTACAGGTAGTCCTCAACTTACGATGGTTCACTTAATGGCCAAAGTTAGAACGGGACTGAAAGAATGAGACTTAACATCAATAGAGACGTCCAAAATAGAGACATCTCCTGCTTGGGCAGGGGGTTGGACTAGATGACCTACACGGTCCCTTCCAACTCTGATTATCTCTTATCTGTTAAAATGGCCACCACCACAAGAGAGAGAGAGAGAGATGATAGACAGGCAGACAAATGTAAAAAGAGAGATATATGATAGAGAGAGGGAGGGAGGGAGGGAGGGAGGGAGGGAGGGAGGGATGGGTAGATAGATAGATAGATAGGTAGATAGATAGACAGATGATAGATGATTGATAAAGTGATAGATTGATAAATAGATGATCGATGATAGATTGATGATAGATGATTGATAGATATGATACATGATTGATAGATTGATAGATAGATGATTGATAGATTTGATAGATGATTGATAGATGATAGATATGAGATGATAGATTGATTGATATATGATTGATTGATATATGATAGATTGATGATTGATAGATAGATACATATGATAGATGATAGATGATTGATAGATTGACAGATGATAGATGATTGATAGATTGATTTAGATGATTGATTGATGATACATATGATAGATTGATTGATAGATGATGATTGATTGATAGATGATTGATAGATGATAGATGATTGATAGACACCATATAGTTAGATAGATAGATAGATAGATAGATAGATAGATAGATAGATAGATAGATAGATAGACAGGCGATGATAGATAGATAGATAGACAGATAGATAGATAGATAGACAGATGATGATGATAGATGATAGATAGATAGATAGATAGATAGATAGACAGACAGATGATGATGATAGATGATGATAGATAGATAGATAGATAGATAGATAGATAGATAGATAGATAGATAGATAGATAGATAGATAGATAGATAGATAGATAGAAAGAATTCTTTATTGGCCAAGTGTGATTGGACACACAAGGAAGTTTCAGCTCTCATTGGCTGACCTTGTGACTAAGCTGTGCTGGACCTGTTCACTCCCAATAAATCCTTTTCAACTGCTGGAAGTTTGCCTCGATTTAATTTGGGACACCGCTGGGATCTTCCCATCCAGAGCCCGGGGTGGGTAAAAACACTCCACCCACCCACCCCGGTGCAGGAGGTGAACTAGGCCACGCCCACCATGGCCACACCCACCCCGCAACCGGGCAGAGAACCCGTTGCTAAAAATTTTGAAGACCCCTGTCCTCCCGGGGTGGATTCCCTTGAAGAAAGCCATTCCCAGTCTCACCTTATCGTGTCTTCGATCAGCCGGTCGGAGCTGAAAGGAAGAAGAAGGAACGTGTTAATTTTTGTACAATTCCCCCCTCAAAATAAAACCGGGTCACACGCGTATCGAGAGACGGGGGAGCAAGCTGAAATAAAACCACCAAAGAAACACAAGGAGCCTCCACATTCACGGGGAGTCCTCCACTTTACGACCACGAGGGAGCCCCAAATTTACGGCTGCTAAGCGAGACTATAGCGAACTGAAATTGGCCTCCCTTGCCATGTTCGTTAAGTGAATCACCGCTGGTCTTCACAGGGTCATTAAGTGAATTGGGCTTCCCCGTGGACTTTGCTCGTCGGGAGTCGCAAGAGGGGATCGCGCGACCCAAGGACACGGTGACCGTCATAAATACGAGTCCGTGGCCAAAGCCATTTGAATTTTGATCGCGTGACCACAGAGGGGCTGCAACGGTCGTGAGAAATTCGGTCACAGGTCCCTTTTTGCAGTTTCGTTGTAACTCCGGATGGTCGCTAAATGAATGGTTATAAGTGGAGGGGTAGTTGTACAGGTTTTTTTTTAAGGGGGGGGGCTTCCATGACCAGCCCTCTCCTGAGTGGTTGCGGTGGCTCTCACCTCACAAGAGGCTGTGAGTTCGATCCTAGACAGAGGTAGATATTTCTTTCTCTGGGCACAATGAGAATTGTATCTGCTGAACAAAACTCCACCCTGGCAACGGGAAAGGCATCCAGCCCATAAAATACTCTACTAGCTCCATTCACTTGCCCAGACTCCACCCTGCAAGGGATTATGATGGGGGTCGTTCAAAGGAGATGATGAAGACCACCCCTCTTCTGCTTTTCAAATATTTACAGAATCCCACCCTGAAGTCAACAGTATTTTCGTGTTGTTGTTTTTTCCTGTCTCCACTTTTTAATAAAAATATCGCCCATTCCTTGGCGGGGAGGCTGATGTTCGTTTCCATGCCACATTTTAAGAGTTTGGTTTGGGTGGGGAGGTGGGGGAACAAAGGCTGAACAGATGGCTGGGGCTGTTTGGCTCAGGCTGTGGAGTTAAGATTGTGAAAATGAAGAGAAAGGGAGCAGAAAAAGAAAGAGGGATCTCACTGCCTCGGTAGTCCGGGGGGGAGAAAGGTGTTTTTCTGCTAATCCTGGGAAAAGAGATAGCTTTGTAATTATTGGTTTGCAATTACTGTAATTGCTTCAAAGGAAATTGGAGCCTTATATTTCTTTTTGTCTTTTCTTTCGGGACTTTACTGTTTTTTCTTTCTTGTCCCTTCTCTCTTTTTCTGTATTAGTTCTGATTATCTATCTATCTATCTATCTATCTATCTATCTATCTATCTATCTATCTATCTATCTATCTAATTATCTATCTATCTATCTATCATCTATCTATCGTGTCTGTCTGTCTGTCTGTCTATCTATCGTGTCTGTCTGTCTGTCTGCTGTCTGTCTGTCTGTCTGTCTGTCTGTCTGTCTGTCTGTCTATCTATCTATCTATCTATCTATCTATCTATCTATCTATCTATCTATCTATCCATCCATCCATCCATCTATCTATCTATCTATCTATCTATCTATCTATCTATCTATCTATCTATCTATCTATCTATCTATCTATCTATCTATCTATCTATCTATCTATCTATCTACCTACCTACCTACCTACCTACCTACCTACCTATCTCCTGTATCCATTCACCCCAAAATAAGAATAACTTGAGCCCAAAAGCAGCTGGCTGGGTAAGTCCACACCTTCCCAATTTCCAAAGTCCAGTTGCCAATTTCCACCCTGCCCTAAAGCACCCTAACCCCTTCCTTTCTCACCTGGCGAGGCGGACGGGGAGAGCAGGCCGGGGTGGGGTGGGGAAATGCCCCCTTTTAAACCACCTCTTGAAAAGGGAGGGGCGGTCTGGCCACGGACTTCAGCAGTGTGTGTGTGTGTGTGTGTGTGTGTGTGTGTGTGTGTGTGTGAGAGAGAGAGAGAGAGAGAGAGAGAGAGAGAGAGAGAGAGAGAGAGAGAGAACTAGGCAAGTTTCCAAGCAAGATGACCGATTGAGCGCAAAGGGGATGAGGAGTCCGTTTACGGTCAGCCCTCGTCTGGGGGGGGGGGGGTTGCGCGTCTGCAAGAAATTTCCAGAACAGCCAAGCTGGTTGAGTCACCCCCAAACCAGCAAGGCTGACGTGGGTATCGGAAAAGACCCATTTCTGAGAACGTATGACGGAGTCAAGGAGTAACAGAACAGAACCACAGAATTTGGAAGGGACCTTGGAGGTCATCTAGTCCAACCCCCCCACCCGCTCAAGCAGGAGAACCCCCCTCCCACGCCATTTTGGACAATGTCTGCCGTTTCAACTGCAGTGGTTCACCTAATAACTCTGGCAAGGATGGTCGTAGAATGCGAGGGGCAAGACTCACTTAACGACTGCTGTGGGTGAGCAAAGGAGAAAGGAAGGTGGGTCTCTCTCTCTCTTGCTCCTTCTTGGGTCCAGCATCCAACCCTCAGATCCACTGAAACTCGAGGATCTATTCAGAACCACAGAATACAGGTGGTCCTCGACTTACGACCACAACTGAGCCCTGTAATGCCTGTTGCTAAGTGAGACCGTTGTGAAGTTGAGTCTCGCCTTTCCGGCCACTGTTGCTAAGCGAATCAGTACGGTTGTCACGTTAGGAACACGGTCGTTAAACAAATCCGGCTTCCCTCATGGAGCTTGCTTGACAGACGGTCGCAAAAGGGGATCACATTGATTCCCCCCGCCCCCGGGGATGCTGCGACCGTCATAAATACGAGTCAGTTGCCCAAGCGTCAGGATTTTGATCATGGGACCGCGGGGATGCTGCAACGGTCGTAAGCATGAAAAACGGCCGTAAGTCCGGTTTTTTTCCAGTGCCGTTGGAACTTCGTAACTCGAAGACTTAACCTGTACGAGAATCTTCCCAAACTGGCCGTTTGCATTTGGACCAGTCCAGATAAAGCTCCGCAGCATTCCAGGGACTTTTGTGTCGACGTAAGGATTCCAGACTCCTTCCCTGCTTGACTCCTCCCCCTCTTGCCAACCATCTCGATGCTTCTCTGTCTGCGGGTCCCTCCTAATTTTCTCAAGCAGGCTCAACGGCCTCATCATACACTCTAAATACATTAAATACTCAGACACAGACTTCAACGGATAGCTAGAACTGCAGAAAAAAAACAATGGCTACCAACCTGCCTTCCATGGAGGACCTGTATCCTGCACGAGTCAAAAAAGAGGGCTGTGGAAATATCTACACACCCCTCACACATCCCGGACATAAACTGTTTCAACTCCCACCCTCAAAACGACGCTATAGAGCACTGCACCCCAGAACAACTAGGCACAAGGGAAGTTTTCCCCCCGAACGCCATCACTGGGCTAAACAAATAATTCCCACAACACTTTACTAAGACTGCATTACTGCTATTCTTCTCATCCTTCCTATCACCTATCTCTTCCCACATATGACTACGACCGTGTTGCTTGTATCTTTACAATTTATAGTGTTTTATTTGTTTCCTGGTATGATCTGATTGCTTATTAGTAACCTATGACTATCACTACGTGTTGTATCTTATGATTCTTAAAGAATGTATTTTATTTTTATGTACACTGAGAACATATGCACCAAAGACAAATTCCTTGTGTGTCCAATCACACATGGCCAATAAAAAATTCTATTCTATTCTATTCTATTCTATTCTATTCTATTCTATTCTACTCTTCATTCCATTATCTATTTTATTCTACTCTATATTCTATTCTAATTTCTTATTCTATTCTTATTTCCTATTCCATTCTTATTTCCTATTACCTATTATTTCCTATATCCTATTCTATTCCTTTTTCTAATTCTATTCTATTCTATTCTATTCTTATTTCTTATTCTATTCTTATTTCCTCTATTTCCTATATTCTATTCTATTCTTATTTCTACTTCTATTCCATTCCATTCCATATTCCTATTCTATTCTATTCTATTCTTTCTATTCTATTCTTATTCTTTCTTATTCTATTCTTATTTCCTATTATTTCTTCTCTCCTCTCGCTTCTCTTCCCCTTCCCTTCCATTCTAAATTCTATTCCTATTCCTATTCTATTCTACTTCCATTCCATTCTTTATTCTATTCTATTCTATTCTATTCTATTCTATTCTCTATTCTATTCTATTCCTAATTCTATTCCATTCCATTCCATTTTATTCTATTTTCCATCCCATCCCATTCTAAATTCTATTCTTGCAACTCGGACAACCACCGTCTACCTCTCTGGAAGACCGTTTCCCACACAGAGTGACCTTCTCTCGCCACAACAGCCACCCGCTTCTCCCCCCCACAAGGAACAGGTTTAAAATGAACTTAAAAAGAAAGCCCTGGGCATTCATGCAAGGCATTCCCACCACCAGCTACATCTGTCAGCAGGAATTCCAGTAATTTGCTAATGGCCGAGGCCAGCTTCTTTCTCCTTTTCCATCTTCTGGGGAGGTTAAGGCGGCAGAGCCATTTGCTCGTGCCACAGATGCCATCTGGACCGAGCAAAGAGGCCGATAAATGCCATTACGGGGTGGAGGTAAGGAAGTTTTAAAAAATTTAAATTGAAAAAGAAAACAACCAGAAAACGTGGGAGTTTTAATACCTCAGATGGGAAACAATTAAAAGGTTCCTGTGAAGTCAGTCTCCGTGCTCATTAAAAAGGATGGGAAAAGAAGATGGAGAGAAGGAAGAAAAAAATGGAGAAAACAGGATATGCTCCTAACAAGTGTAAACAAATACAGAGAGTTCTCGAATTATGACCACAATGGAAGCCCCAAATCTCTGCTGTTAAGGGAAGCCTTTAAGTGAGCTTTGCCCCCATTTTACGGCCTTTCCTTGCTGCAGTTGGTTTAAGTGAAATCTCTGCGGCAGTGAAGGGAAGAAGCTGGTTGTTAAGTGAATCGAGCTTCCCTGTTAACTTTTTCCTCGTCAGAAGGAATTTAGTATTTATTATTTTTAGCAGAATTGACATATATGTGCTCCCAAAGGTGCTTTTTTTTTTTTTATCTCAAAAGGCAACTGGGCTTTCTTTGTTTTTCCTTGAAGAGGTTTTGCTTCTCATCCGAGGAGCTTCATCCGTTCTGATTGAATAGTGGAGGGATTTATATTCTTTGCAGTCCTCTGGTCGTTAGCGCTCTCTCTGAGAGTCATTGTTACCGCTTGGAAGTTCATTTTTTTCCCCCAGGTTTACTTGAACTGTGAATTTGGAAGTAACTTTGGAAGCCGGATTTGTTAAGTGAATTTTGTCCCATTTTACCACCTTTCTGGCCATTGTTGTTAAGTGAATCACTGCAGTTATTCAGGTGGCAACCCTGTTGTTAAGCGAATCCGACTTCCCTCATTGACTTTTGCCCGTTTTTTTCCCCTAAATTTTATTTGAGTTTTCAAAGAGAAAAAAAAAATACAAATAAAACATCTTTTTTTAAAGTAGCGTAATCCCGGGTTACATTTCTTCGTACAGACACAAATTCAATTTCATGCTCATTTTTATGTTCTATTCCATATCTTATTACTATTTTACATTTTCTGCATAGCTTCTCCCCTCTTTTAATTTTCTCAATTTTATTTTAATTATCTCATCTCAATACAAATCATTGTATTTATATTTTTTGTCTGTCCTGTTTCAATTATCTATTATCTTTTCTCATTAAACAAAGTTTCTCCTGTAGTTACTGATTGGAGTATGACGCCTTTATATCTTTTAAGTTTATCCATTGGATTCTTATTTAAGCTTCAATATATACTCTAAAGTTATAACATTCAATATAATACATAACTTCCATTCGGATTCTGCTTGGTACATTCTTAAAATACACACTATATTCTTAAAAAAAGAAAAAATTATAAATGTATGTAATTAAAACAACACATTCCATTCCAATTCAATTCTATCATTAATATCAATATTCATTAAAATCTTAACTTCTTTAACATTACTTTTCAATTAAATATCATACTTCTATGGGAACAATTATAAGCTTTCCATAATCCCCCCCCTTCACTTATATTTTATAAAACATTAACTAATTAAAATGTTCCCGTTCCTTCCTAATTCAATTTTCTCATTTATTTTATTTCGCTTATTTTTCACTAAATTACACTATTTTATCCCTCATTTTAATCATACATTGTTTCCAATTTTCTACAGTTATTTCTATTACTAATATAACAATACAATCTTATGTTTACAGAATCCCTTTTTCAGTTAAATTTTCACCCATTATCTCTAAATAGGTCCTGTATATATCTTGTTCCGGTCCTTTGTAACTTCTTTTCCTTTCCTTCTTCCCTCTCTTCTTCTCTCTCCCCTTTTTACCCCCTTGTCTCTCTACCTCTATTTCTCCTGTATTCCCCTCTTCTGTTGCTTTCCAGTATTACACTTATTTTTCGAATTATTTTTCTTTTCTTTGGTTGTTTTTTTAAGTCTTAAATTCTCCATTCTCTTTTCCCCCTTTCCTTTTTCTTCCCCACATAGAATTACTTGTTCATTAAAGATGGCTTCTTCTTTGTCCCAGTCTTCTTGTTTTGCAGACGTTTCTTGTTGTTTCTCATAGCTCTAATCCCACTCTTCACCACCTCTACGGGGTGGCTTAGCCCCAAAACCAGCCGGCTCGGGGCACTCCAGCGGCAAGCCCAGACCGAAACCACGCACGATTGTGGATTTCTGTCTGTTGCCGAAGAGACTTCAAACCGGAAGCCCTGGCCACCATTGTTAAGTCACTGCAGTTATTCAGGTAGCAACCCGGTTCCCTCATTGACTTTTGCTCGTGAGAAGGTCGCAAAAGGGGATTGCATGACCTCGGGACGCTGCGACCATAAACATGAATCCGTTGCCAAGTGTCCAAATTTTGATCATGTGGGGATGCTGCAACGGTCATAAGTATGAAAAACAGTCATAAATCTCTTTTTTTTCAGTGCCGTTTACGGCCTCTCTTGTCCACCGTTGTTAAGTGAATTGCTGCAGTGGTTAAATCAGCAACTTGGTTGTTAAGTGAATCTGATTTCTCCCCCGACTTCACTTTGTCAGGTGGTCGCAAAAGGGAATCCCATGACCCTCCCAGGACACTGTGACCGTCATAAATACGAGACCCTTGCCAAGCGCCTGAATTTTGATCCCGGGGCCACTACCAGCACCGCAAGTGGGGAAATGGTCCTAAGTCATTTTTTTTGTAGTGCCATTGTAAATTCAAATGGTCACTAAATGAACCGTTGTAAGTCGAGAACTGCCTGGACTTACCCTGGATTCAGCTTTCCCACTTAAAAACATATGCTGGATTGAAGAACAATCATAAGTCGCATTTTTTCAAGCGCCGCTTTAACTTTGAACGGTCGCTAAATGAGGCGTTGTATGTTGAGGACTTCCTTCTTTTTTTTGAAAAAGTTTTTTATTTTTATAAAGAAAAACAAACAAATAAAAACCATCTTTCAGTTCTCTAATGTGTCGGTTGGGTACATATATCTTGTGCACATAATAATATCACACATTTCTAACTTGTTTGCACTTATAATCATTCTAATCGATATTTTATATCACACTGGTCAACTGTTATATTATCATTAATGTTGTAATTATTATCTTTCAAAAATATATTCCATCCTTACCTAAGTTATGTTCATTCTCTTATTCAATCTTAATCAGTCAGTTATAATATGTTATTGCTATTATCACATGTTTCAGTTTCTATCTAGCCATTCACAGAATAAATTCCAAATCTTATAATAATCTTTTTCTTCCTGTTCTCTAATTGCCATTGTCAATTTACTCATTTCCACGCATTCCATTATTTTCTTAATTGTTTCCTCCTCTGTCGGAGTTTTTTCATTTTTCCAATTTTGTGCAAATACAATTCTAGCTAAATAATCATCTAGCTGTTAATACATTGATAATCAAATATGTTATCTCTCTGTTGTAACCATCAGGCAAAATTCCCAATAAAAATATCTCTGGTTTTAAATCTATATGTTGTTTTATCATTTTTTTCCAACCACATGTGCATTCTGGTCCAATATTTTTTAGCGTCAATGCCATGTCCACCACATATGGTAGTATGATCCAGGTGTCTGATGGCATTTCCAACACTTCGCCAATTTGTCTTTGAACATCTCGGCTATTCTGACTGGGGGTAAGTGCCACCTGTAAAATATCTTATACAAATTCTCTTTGTAGGCCGTTGAATTCCTGTACAGGTAGTCCTTGACTTACAACACTTCATTTCATCACACACACACACACACACACAAACTACAAATTAACAGATCTAACAGATAATCAGAGTTGGAAGGGACCTTGTAGGTCATCCAGTCCAACCCCCTGCCCAAGCGGGAGTCTCCCCCCACCCTACACCATTTCTGACTGATGGCAGTCCAGTCTCTGCTTGAAAGTCTCAAGTGATGAAGCTTCCACAACTTCCGAGGGCTTGGAAGTGACCTTGTAGGAAGGGACCTTGTAGGTCATCTAGTCCAACCCCCTGCCCAAGCAGGAGACCCTACACCATTTCTAACTGTCTCTTCTTGAAAGCCTCCAAGGATGACGCTCCCACAACTTTCAAAGGCAACTTCCATGGGTTGATTGTTCTCCCTGTCAGAAATTTTTTCCTTATTTCCAGGTTGAATCTCTCCTGGATCAGTTTCCATCCATTATTCCTTGTCTGGCCTTGGGTGCTTTAAAGAGTTGGAAGTGACCTTGGAGGTCATCTAGTCCAACCCCTGCCCAAGCAGGAGGCCCTACACCATTTCTGACAGGTGGGCAGTCCAGTCTCTTCTTGAAAGTCTCCAGTGAAGCTCCCACAACTTCTGAAGGCAACTTCTGTTCCGTCGGTTGATGGTTCTCACTGTCAGAAAGTTTCTCCTTATTTCCAGGTTGAATCTCTCCTTGTTCAGTTTCTATCCATTATTCCTTGTCTGGCCTTCAGGTGCCTTGGAGAATAGCTTGACCCCTTCCTCCTCTCTGGGGCAGCCCCTCAAATATTGGAAGGCTGCTCTCCTGTCTCCCCTGGTCTTTCTCTTCCCTAGACTAGCCAGGCGCAGTTCCTGCAACCGTTCTTTGTTTTAGCCTTCAGTCCCGTAATCCTCCTGGTTGCTCTTCTCTGTACTTTTTCTAAACATCTTTTTTATAGTGTGGTGACCAAACCTGGATGCAGGACTCTAGGTGTGGCCTTACTAAGGCTTTACAGAGTGGTATTAGTCCCTCCCTTGATGATCTCGATTGTATCCCTCTGTTAATGCAATTTAGGATTGCATTGGCTTTTTTGGCGGCTGCTGCACAACATTGGCTCCTATTTAGCTGGTTGTCCACTAAGACTCCGAGATCCCCCTCCCAGTTCCTGCTATTGAGCCTGGTTCCACCCAGTCTATTATATGTGTCCTTTGGGTTTTTCTTGCCTAAGTGTAGGAATTTAATTTTCTCTACATTGAATTTCATTTTGTTAGATATGTTCCAGTGTTCTATAGTCTGTCAAGATCCCTCTGGATCTTGAGCTTATCTTCTTGGGTGTTAGCTATTCCTGCCAGCTTAGTATCATCTGCAAATTTGGTAAGTTCCCTTTCTACTCCCTCATCTAAGTCGTTAATGAAGATATTGAAGAGTCCTGGGCCTAAGACTGAACCTTGGGGCACCCCACTGCTTCCTTCCTTCCAGGTAGACATAGACCCGTTAAGGACTACTCCTTGAATTACAGGATGCCACAGGGAAAACAGATAATCAGAGTTGGAAGGGACCTTATAGGTCATCTAGTCCAACCCCCCGCCCAAGTGGGAGACCCTACACCATTTCTGACTTTTTTTTTTTAACTTATTCTTCTGGTGCTTTTTGGGGGGAGGGGGGAGAGAAAAAGGCTATTTTCCAAAGCCACAAAGAGTAAATCGAAGAAAAAAGAATAAAATAAAGAGATGGGTTGGAAGGGCGGTAAACCAACAGAATGCTGACCGAAAAAAAAATAAAAATCCATTTGTTGCTTTGGCCTAAAAGCCACTGAGTAATCTCACTGCAAGCCAAAGCGAGCGAGAAGGGGTGTCTTTGGCCAGAGGAAAGAGAGGAAAAATTTTTTCCCTTTTTGGCACGGGAGGAAAGCTTGGCCTCCGACACAGCCGGCCAATTAACGGTTGGTGAAAAGCCGTTCTTAGAAGGGAAGATGCAGCTTGCATCAATCAAGGGTTCCATACCCCCACTTATTTTTATTTTTTCCTATAATGAAAGTGTTGTGGTGCCTCGTTGCAAAGATGCAAGATTAATGGACCAAGGTAAAACGAGGGATTTTGGCAGACAGGGTGTTCTGGAAGGAGCTGCATCTGCAAATTCTGGAGGAGGAGGGGAGGAGGAGGAGGAGGAAGAGGAGGAGGAGGGGAGGAGGAAGAGGAGGAGGGGAGGAAGAGGAGGAGGAGGAGGAGGGGAGGGAAGAGGAGGAGGAGGGGAGGAGGAGGAGGAGGAGGAGGAGGAGGGGGAGGAGGAGGAGGAGGAGGGAGGAGGAGGAGAGAAGAGGGAGGAGGAGGAAGAGGAGGAGGAGGAGGAGGAGGGAGGGAGGAGGAGGAAGAGGAGGAGGAGGAGGAGGAAGAGGGGAGGAGGAGGAAGAGGAGGAGGAGGAGGAGGGAGGAGGAGGAGGAGGGGAGGAGGAGGAAGAGGGGAGGAGGAAGAGGGGAGGAGGAAGAGGAGAAGGAGGAGGAGGAGGAGGAGGAGGAGGAGGGAGGAGGAGGAGGAGGAGGAGGAGGAGGGGAGGAGGAGGAGGAAGAGGGGAGAAGGAAGAGAGGGAGGAGGAGGAGGAGGAAGGAGGAGGAGGAGGAGGGGAGGGAGGAAGAGGGGAGAAGGAAAGGGGAGGAGGAGGAGGAGGAGGAGGAGAGGAAGAGAGGAGGAGAAAGAGGGGAGGAGAAAGAGGAGGAGGAGGGAGGAGGAGGAGGAAGAGGAGGAGGAGGAGAGGAGGAGGAGGAGGAGAGAGGGAGGAGGAGGAGGAGAGGAGGAGGGAAGGAGGAGGAGGAGGAGGAGGAAGAGGAAGAGGGAGAGGAGGGAAGGAGGAAGAAGAGGAGGAGGAAGAAGAGGAGGAGGAGGAGGGGAGGAAAGGAGGAGGGAGGAAGAGGAGAAGGGAAGGAGGAGGAGGAGGAGGGAGGAGGAAGACCCAAGAGGAGGGAGGAAGAGAAGGAGGAGAAGGGAAGGAGGGAGGAGGAAGAGGAGGAGGGAGGAGGAAGAGGAGGAGGAAGAAGAGGAAAACAACTGTGGCTCTCTGAGCTTGGTGATTTTTCTGCAGACATTTCATGACCCAACTAGGGAACATCATCAGTGCTAGAATGGCAGGAGGGTTTGTGAGGAGGAAGAGGAGGAGGGCCTTCCAACTCTGTTATTCTGTATTCTCTCAGCGGGGTTGGACTAGAAGACCTCTAAGGTCCCTTCCCACTCTGTTATTCCCATGCTTGAGCAGAGTCCCAAAGACACGCTGAGATACTGCTGTGATTTTCCATCCGCTTGCAGTCCATCTGCCCATCAGCAGCAGGGAAAAAAAAGAAATAAAAGGAAAGAATCCCGTCCGATTTATGTTATATGCACACTTCATTACAAAACACCACAACGGCTTTTGTGTGTGTGTGGGGGGAACCAACATTTGACAACTTCCCCAAAAGGGACCATTTTTGAAGGAATGGCGCCCCCTGGAGGTGAGACGCCACCGCGGTCTTAGAAAGGGACCTTTTCTTTATATAAACCAGGGGTGTCCAAACTTGGTAACTTTAAGACTTGTGGACTTCAACTCCCAGAGTTCCTCAGCCAGCAAAGCTGGCTGAGGAACTCTGGGAGTTGAAGTCCACAAGTCTTAAAGTTACCAAGTTTGGACACCCCTGATATAAACCATGATACAAATACAACCCAGGTCACTAAACGTAACGTGACTACAATGGACAATCCTGCATATATATTGAAGTCGGAAAGCTGAGTCCAAGGCCAGTCCAGGCAGTCCTCGACATACGCTTCATTTAGCGACCATTCAAACTTACAACAGCATTGGGAAAAAAATGCGACTTATGAACCACTTTTCAATCCTGCATATGTTTAAGTCGGAAAGCTGAGTCCAAGGTAAGTCCAGGGGAGTCCTCGACTTACAACAGTTCATTTAGTGACCGTTCAAATTAACAACGGCACTATAAAAATAATAATGATTTAGGATCATTTCCCCACTTGCGACGCTCGTAGCGTTCCCCTGGCCCCGGGATCAAAATTCAGGCACTGGGCAAATTTCTCGTATTTATGACGGTCACAGTGTCCTGGGAGGGTCATGGGATTCTCTTTGTGACCCCCCGACAAAGTGAAGTCGGGGGAGAAATCAGATTCACTTAACAACCAAGTTGCTGACTTAACCACTGCAGCGATTCACTCAACAACGGTGGACAAGAGAGGCCGTCAACGGCACTGAAGAAAAAAGAGACTTATGACTGTTTTTCACACTTATGACCGTTGCAGCATCCCCACATGATCAAAATTTGGACACTTGGCAACGGATTCATGTTTATGATGGTTGCAGCGTCCCGAGGTCATGCAATCCCCTTTTGCGACCTTCTCACGAGCAAAAGTCAATGAGGGAAGTCGGATTCGCTTAACAACAGGGTTGCTACCTGAATAACTGCAGTGATTCACTTAACAACGGTGGCCAGAAAGGTGGTAAAATGGGACAAAATTCACTTAGCAAATCCGGCTTCCAAAGTTACTTCCAAATTCACAGTTCAAGTAAACCTAGGGGAAAAAATGAACTTCCAAGCGGTAACAATGATTCTCAGAGAGAACGCTAACGACCAGAGGACTGCAAAGAATATAAATCCCTCCACTATTCAATCAGAACGGATGAAGCTCGTCGGATGAGAAGCAAAACCTCTTCAAGGAAAAACAAAGAAAGCCCAGTTGCCTTTTGAAAAAGCAACATAAAAGCCAGTATGTTGAGTTACTGGTAAAAATAATAAAAAGTGGGGGAATACAGACAAAATCAAGAAACGCAAATTGGGAAGCAACGGATTTAGCAAGGCGGCTCAGAAGAGAAAAATATCCCGCGTGGGACGCCAACTTACTTTCGCAGATGTTCGTTCTCCTTCAAGAAAAGTTCTGTTCGCCTGTTGTTGACACCACAACCGCTTTTGTATGACCTGGAAGGTGTGAAGACAAAAACGAGAAGAGAGGTGAAAAGTGAATTCTATTAGAAAGCGGCTTGCTGTCAGGATTCCGGCTGTCGCCCCTAATTAAATCATGAGCCTCGAAGCCAAGCTTCAAAAACTTCCAAGGATTTATTAGGAGCGAACATGCCGGCATGACCTGCATAAAGCCAATGCTGAGGCACGTAATTTACTATCACCTATGACCCTGTTTCCCCCACCCCAACCCCTCGGGGTGTGTCATAATTCATATTCTCCAATCGAAACACGTTCATAGCCTAGAGTCATCAACCACGTTCTCCAATTAGGAATTTTTGATGATTCTTGACTCTTGATGAATGTATCTGTTGAGGTAATTCCCCATTAGGAGAATGAATGCACACAGGGAGACATAGTGAGAGTAATGTTGAATAACACACACACAGCACACAGCTACACTGTATGGTAAAATGTAGGCTTTTACTTCCAGTAAACGGTTAAGCAAAGTCCAACAAACAGTCCAAGTCATATACGGTTATAGCAGTCAGTTTTCAGTCCAGGGATAATCCAAGAACAAAGTCCAGTATCAAAAACAGTTCAGTAAAAGACTTACATCAAATCCAAGAATAACGATGATCAGCAACAGTCAGTAGGGAAATGCAGGAATGGCAACACTCTCGGAAACCAGGTTTCTGGCTCCATCTTATGGCCATTTGAGGAACCACACCCAGTTACAATTTTAGTATTCCCTTAAAGAGACAGTATTAAAATGTCTATCCTGGTTTATGTATTTCCAACCCAACTGGTTAGGTGACTTACATTCCTAGTATCTTTTCATTTTTCATTAACTTACATTCCTAACAGTATCTTTTCTTTTTATGTACACTGAGAGCGTTTGCACCAAGACAAATTCCTTGTGTGTCCAATCACCCTTGGCCAATAAAAGGAATTCTATTCTATTCTAATTCTTAAAGGGGCCACAGTTGCTCACTCCTGACTTATGGAGAACCGCCCAGCCTAACTGCTGTCTTTGGAATATTACTTTTCTAACCAATGGTGGGATTCAATTTTTTTTTTTACTACCGGTTCTATTGAGAGCGCGCTTTGCATGCGTTGCGCGTCGCATTCAAAAACTGTCCATGTTAAGCTTAAAAACGTAAAAGCGCTGGTGAGTAAAACAGCGCGAATCAACTGAGCCCAAAAAACAAGGAAAATATAGGACAGGAAATGGCGGATGGCCGGGGCCAATTTGCTCATTAGAGCTACCGTGTGAACCAGCAGATTTCACCACCGTTTCTAATCCCTTTCAGCCGTGTGTGTGTGTGTGTGTGTGTGTGTGTGTGTGTGTGTTTGCGGCCATCATAACTTTGAAAGCAGATCATAAGTAGTTTTGGGGCATCGTAACTTTTGAACGACCGTTAGGCAAACGGTTGTAAGTCGAGGACTCCCTGCATTGAACACAAGGCCAAATTTGCAATCCTTCCCCGTTCTCTCCTCTCTCTTCTCTCTCTCTTCTCTCTCTCTCCTCTCTCTCTCTCTCTCCCTCTCTCCTTTCTGTCTCCTCTCTTCTCCCTCCTCTCTCTCCCCTCCTCTCGTTTCTCTCCCTCCCCTCTTTTCTCTCTCTCCCTCTCTCTCTTCTTCTCTCCTCTCTGTCCTCTCTCTCTCTCTCTCCTGTTTCTCTTCTCTCTCTTCTCTCTTCCTGTCCTCTCTGTCCTCTCTTCTCTCTCTCCTCTTTCTCTCCCTCCCCTCTCTCCTATCTGTCTCCTCTCTTCTCCTTCTCTCTCTCTCTCTCTCCTCCTCTCGTTTCTCTCCCTCCTCTCTCCCTCCCTCTCTTCTTCTCTCCTCTCTGTCCTCTTCTCTCTCTTCTGTTTCTCTTCTCTCTCTCCTCTCTCTCTCTTCCTGTCTTCTCTCTGTCCTCTCTCTCTCTCTCTCTCTCTCTCTCTCTCTCCCCTCTCTCCTTTCTGTCTCCTCTCTTCTCCCTTTTCTCTCTCCTCTCTCCCTCCTCTCTCTCTCCCTCCCCTCTTTTCTCTCTCCCTCTCTCTCTTCTTCTCCTCTCTGTCCTCTTCTCTCTCTCCTGTTTCTCTTCCCTCTCCCTCTCTCTCCTCTCTCCCCCCGCCTCTCACACACACATTTGTTTATAACAAGATCATGCCCTCTTGTTTTTGGGTGAGTGTGAAGCCTCAAAGGAATATATGATGTTATTTGAAGTTCAGGGAGCAGAGCTAAGTAAATACTACCATAATGCAAATAGTTTATTTTTTATTAACAGCTTCAGAAAGACTGCAGAGGCAAACAGAAGTCCCAAATCCAAAGGCCTACAGGTAGTCCTTGACCTATAGCCATTTGTTTAGTGACAGCTCGACATTGAAAAAAAATGACTTATGATTGTTTTCCACACTTATGACCATTGTGGCATTCCCCCCCACGGTCACCTGATCAACATTCAGATGGATATTGACTCACATTTATGACGGTCCCAGTGTCCCCTGGGCTCGTGCAATCCCCTTTTGCAACCATCTGACAAGCAAAGTCCATGGGGAGGCCAGATTCGCTTAGCGACCATGTCGTTAACAACTGCAGTGATTCACTTCATAATGGTGGCAAGAAAGGTCGTAAAACGGGGCAAAAACTCACTTCACAAATGTTAAGTGGAAAAAATAATCACGTCACTTTTTTTTTGGTGTCGGTGCAACTACGAACGGTCGCTAAAGGAATGGCTTTAAGCCGAGGACCAGCTGCAATTAGAATAATATTATGAAAGCAATTAAGAGCAACTTACTCAATATCTTTCCGGACTGAGCCCATGAGGTTCTCCCTTTCCCGCACTGCCATGAAGTTGGTTTTGGTTTTGTGGAATTCATGGGTGTAATCCTGTCGTGGGGGGAAAAAAAGAAATGATTCCAAATGGTTTGAGGACTAGGAGCTTATAAGAGAATAAACAGAATAGACAATAGTTCTTTTATTGGCCAAGTGTGATTGGACCAGGGGTGGGATTCTACCAATTTGCTCCTATTCGCTAGAACCGGTTGTTAACCTTCTAAGCAGTTCGGAGAACCGGTTGTTAGAAGAAATTACTGGACTAATCCTGTAAGGAAGGCAGGAAGGAAACATTCTGGGGTTGCTTACAGAAACTGCCTCTCCGTTCAGACGAACACAATACAGAAGCCTGATGATGGCAGATGAGATTCTGCCGAAACGTTGCTGCAACTTTAAAAGCACAACTATAATGACGTGGGAAAGTACCCGAACAAAGCTGAATACCATACATGTAAGTACCCGCGAAAACTTAAGAAAACACATATACATACATACATGCATACATACATATATATTTGGCTTCAACAGATGCATTAGGGCTTATATTCGAGGAAACACAATTAAGGTTGGACACCCGTTTTAGGTTCTCTTGACACACACACAGGGTGATATCAGGGTGACGACTCAACCACCAGTTCATGCACAAGGCAAGTGTGGGGACCGACGGTATCCGGCAGCAGCTGCAGCCCGCCGACTCCTTGGTTGGCACACTCTGTGGTTGTGCAGCCCAGGTAAGTCGATTACCTGTCCAAGCAGCAGAGGCAAAAGTGCAAGGGAAGGCAATGATCCAGATGCGCTGTGCAGGCCGCGGGAAAGCCGAGAGATGCATGTCAGGATTCCGGCAGTTACCCCATTTAAATCATGAGCCTCGAGCCAAACTTCCAAAACTTCCAAAGGGTTTATTGGGAGTGAACATGTCCGGCACTGCCTGGGTGCAGCCGACTCTGAGACACGTAATTCACTGTCACCCTTGACCCTGGTTTTTCCCCCCCCCCCCCCTGGGTGTATCATAATTCATATTCTCCAATGGGACACCTCCATAGCCAAGAGTCATCAATCATGTTCTCCAGTAAGATTTTTGCGTGGCAGAAACTTCAGTCACCTAGTTACTATCTCTGAAAAACTATGTATGGAATGCACTTTTGATTTCCAAGCTGCCGCACTGCTCTTTCAAACCCCTTCCTCCCCTCCCTTTCTGTTGGCAATTCTAAAACGACCATAGAAATATTTTATGAGTTGACAATGCAAAGATGAGCCTCCCGCGGCCAGCCAGCCACTCCGGCCCAACCCTTGGCTTTCCCATGGCCAGTTTGGTGCATCCGGATCGCATGCCTCCCGCCCAGCCTCGGCCTCGCCCCTGCTCTTGGATACGTAATCAACTCACCTGTGATGCACGGTCTGCCCAACACCGTTGGCCCCCACCACCTCTGGTGCTGGTCCTCCTCAACCCCCGCCCCCCGCCAGCTGATAAAATGACCTTAACTGGGGCTAATTTTTTGGGGTAGAGCTTATATTAGGAGCACACTAACAAATCAAACTGGGTGTGATGACACGGTGCATGACACAAAAATAACAAAGTCACCAAAGAATAAATTCCCTTTAATGCCTCCAACTTGGCCCCCAATGTCCAATTATCCTCAGCTGGATAACAAACTCTTCCAAAAACAGTCTGCGAAGGGCAGAAATGCAGTCCGAACCCAAAGTAAAGATAATTAGAAATTTAAAAAAAACAACACAAACCACGCTGAAGTAATGAACACGGCAGGCCAAGATAATAAATTGCAGACTTGCAAAGGATAACACCGTACCCGCAGTTGGGAGGACGCCAAAACCCAGATAAGGCTCAACCAAGATAATGCACGCTTTGCTTCCAGCAAGGAGGCGTGTGCAAACGCCCCACTTATATCCTGTTCTCCCAGCTGCAACCAATGAAAAGTGTTGAGGTAATTCCCCGTTAGAACGAGCGCATACAGGGAGACGTATTTGAGAGTAGTGTTTGAATAATACACACACACAGCACACAGATACACTGTACAATAAATGTAGGTTTTTACTTCCAGAAACGTTAAGCAAAGTTCAAAATAAGCAGTCCAAAAGTCATTCACAGGTAAAATCAGTCAGTTTTTCAATCCAGGGATAATCCAAATATCAAAGTCCAGTGTCAATAAATAGTTCAGTATCAGACTTACATTAAATCCAGTAATATCAGTCAATTGGAAGAAATGGAGCAACAGCAGCACTTTCCAACAGAAGGAAACAGAGATACACTCACACTCTCTTCTGAGACTCAGACTAAACAAACCAGGTTTCTGGCTCCATCTTATGGCCGTTTGAGAAACCACACCTAATTACAGTTTTGCATTTTCTTAAAGTTACAGTTTTAAAATGTTTATCCTGGTTTATATATTTCTAACCCAAATAGCTGTTAGGTGACTCATATTCCTAACAAAAGGAATCAGGGCCCTTTTCTCTCCCGTAAGCCATGTTGCTCCCTTCTCCGTTCCTCCCTGCGTGCCCTAGGATGAAGAGGGTATCGGCTTGGGCCTTCCTTTGACTGCCCAGCTGGACTGCACCCTTCCTCCGTTTCTTCCACGGCCACCAGAGCCATATTCCTACTCCCTGTCAACTGCTCAATCCTCATAGTCAGACTCCCTCAAGGGCATGACACTAGGGTTTATTTTCCGGGTAGGTCTTATTTTCGGGAAAACACGGTAGGAACTTTAAGACTTGTGAACGTCAACTCCCAGAATTCCCCTAATAAACATTAACGCTTAAATTGATTTAAAAATGACCCAGATGGGAAGGAAAGAAACTTTGCAACATTTTTTTTAATTAATTTTTTTTTAAGCTGGGGAAGAGATCTTTCCCTGGCTTTGTGCACAGGAATGTTTAGTGTTTAACTCTAAAAGGCTCGGCAAATATACAGGGAATCCTCGACTTACAACAATTCATTTAGTGACCGTTCGAAGTTACAACAGCACTGAACAAAGTTGACTTAGGGGCATTTTTCATACTTATATGACGGTTGCAACCTCCCCGTATTCGCCGATCAAAATCCTGAGGCTTGGGAACAGGCCCGTGTTTATGATGGTTGCAGTGCCCCGGGGTCAACTTTCGTGACCTTCTGACCGGCAAAGTCAGTGGGGAAGCCGGATTCACTTAACGACCGTGTGACTATGGCAGGGATTCGCTTAAGAACGGTAAATTAACTCTATCCGCAACTTACGAGGAGAATTTATACAAAATGTTTTATCGCTGGCACCTACTGCCAGCGGGACTTGCAAAAACGTTTCCTAATAACCCGGCAAAGCTGTTGGAAATGTGGATATGAGCAGGGCACCTACTACCCTATGTGGTGGCCCTGCCCAAAAGCAAAAAAGTATTGGAGGAAAATTAGTAGTTGGCTTGAAGAAATCACTAAAGTTAAAACTGAATGGAAACCAGAAATGGACAGGCTGTCATTGGAACTTAAAAACCAAGAGGAATCAGAATATTACGAGATTTGGAATTGTTGGTATAATTGGCTAGAAGACAGACATGAAATTAATAAAACATAGTCAAATAAAAAGGTACGACGGAAACTAGTAACATTACATGTAATTAGATTTGTAATATTATTAGATGAAACTTTGTATATTATATCTTTAAAGTAATAACCGTGAAAGAGGATTTTCCATAGAGTGAGAAATGTCAGATTGAGTGAACGCTGTTTTGCTTAAGTTGCGATAAGTGGAAAGTTTGACGTTACTGGATTTGTACACATTTGTTTAATAAAGTATTTTTATTCAAGAAAAAAAAAAGAATGGTGGCAGAAAGGGCGCAACTCACTTAGCCGAATGTCTCGCTTAGCAACGGACACGTTCAGCTCAATTGCAGTCATAAGTCGAGGACTGTCTGTAGATGGGGGAGCCGAAAGCCCACGCTCAGGGAGACTGCCTTACCTGTAGGATGTCTCTGTGCCGCTGCAAGGTGTGCATCAGAGCCGCATTGAGGGAGGGGACACCAGCGCTGTTGGTGTACTCCGCCATTTTGTCATTGACCGCTGTCAGCTACGAGAGAGAAAGGAGAGCGTTAGCGGCTTTGAGAAACAAGAGCTTTTTGTGGATCTGTGACAAACAATTCAATAAGCAGCAAACTTGACACGACGCGTCAAATATACTGACAGATAATCAGAGTTGGAAGGGACCTTATAGGTCTTCTAGCCCAGTGGTCGCCAACCGGTGGGCCAGGGATCACTGGTGGTCTGTGAGAAAATGTTGGTCGTCCGCAGAGAAATGTCCCCCAAAGCAATTAATCCAGGCTGCGCCACCCACATGGCCCACGAGAACACAAGGCTTGCGCCGCTTGCACTGTGAACAACATGAGGTAGTGAGGGGAGGGGAAAGGGCGGAGGGGGAACTTGCCCATGCGCCGCCTGGCCACCGGGCTGCTTCTTTCCACTTCTTTCTTTCTTCTTCTGCTTGTGGCTGCACGAAAGGAAAGCAACAGAAGTCTTTCTTTCTCTCCCAAACTCCGCCAGAAATGAGTCTTTGGGACCCTGCAAGGCCTCCTGCTCCAAGAGGCTGTGCCGGCAAAGACTCATTTCTGGCGTTTGGGGGAGAGAAAGAAAGACTTCTGCTGCTCTTTGCATGAAACCAAAAGTCTCTCTCTCTCTCTCTCTCTCTCCCGAGAACGGAGCTGGAGACGGAATCCTACGATCCCAAATAAACAACGATTGGTAGGAAAACGGGGTGGGAATTTCCCTGCAGCCTTTTTTTTGGGATTTTCCCAGGGTCTCTGGTCCACGGGATTTAAAAGTATGAGTTTGGTGGTCCCTGAGGTCCAAAAGATTGGCGACCCTTGATCTACTCCAACCCCACCCACCTCATCCAAGCAGGAGACCCTCGATTAAAAACCTCAAATTCCCCCTTGCTGGCTGGGGAATTCTGGGAGTTGGAAGTCCACAAGTCAAGTTGCCACAGACACCCCTGCTTTAAACCAATTGTTATTGTATAAGCCCATTGTCTTGACTTAAAACTGGGCACAATCCAACATAGAATATTTCTGATTTAGATATACTCCTCGACTTACTAGCAATAGCACTTAGATTTATATACGCCCTTTCTGAGTGGTTTACAGTGTTAGCATTTTGGTGGTCATTTGCATTCTTTTTAGAGAGCCGTTAAGGCCACTTGGAGGTCTATCCGCGTCCTCGGGGTCACCGGAGTGGTGCAAATGGATGTGGAGCCTTCTTGGCTGCAGGGTGTTTTCTGCCCTGTGTCCCTTCACCAATGAAGACAGGCATGGTTCTGTTGGGGATGTGTTTGTGTTGTCTGCATCTCAAACCGAAGCGCACATGGTTCCTGTAGTCTGCAATTTTTCTGGAAATCCATTCCTCCTCCCACACCATTTGAAGGATGTTCATCCCATAGCTAAATATCTATTTGCATCCTTTTAGAGCAGTGGCAGTCAACCTGGTTCCTACTGCCCACTAGTGGGCGTTCCAGCTTTTATGGTGGGTGGTAGGGGTTTTGTCCCCTACTTTATAAATCACCATTACTGTGGAACCGGTGGGCGGTTAGCGAAAATTTTACTACTAACAGAGATACAAAAGTGGGCGGTAGATATAAAAAGGTTGACTACCCCTGTTTTAGAGGGTCGTTGAGGCCACTGGGAGGTCTCTCTGTGTCCTTCAGGGTCACCTGAGTGGTGCTAATAGTTTTGTCATGCCCCTGTTGGAATCTGATTCCAAGGGGGAGGTCGAGCAGCTGACAGGGAGTGGGAGTGTGGCTCCGGTGGCTGTGGAAGAAACTGGGGAAGGGCAAAGTCCAGCTGGGCATTCAGAGGAAGACCCAGACCCACCCCCTTCATCCTAGGACACGCAGGAAGGAACAGAGAAAGGAGCAATGGGGGTTATGGGGGAAGAAAGGGCCCTGATTCCCTTCATTAGCTGCAGCTGGGAAAACAGGATTTAAAAAGGGTGTTTGCAAACAGCACCTTGCTGGAAGCAAAGTGTGCATTATCTTCGTTTGTCAAGTCTTATCTGGGTTCTGGCATCCTCCCAACTGTGTATTTTTCCTTATCTTTTGGAAGTCTGCAATTCCTTATCCTGCCCTGTCTCGTTAATTGCTGCAGTGTGGTTTGTGTTGGTTTTTATTTATAATCTATATGTACTTTGTGTTTGGACTGAATTTCTTCCCTTTAAAAACTGTTCTTGGGAGAGGTTTTTTTTCTCCAGCCGACAATAACTGGACATTGGGGGCCAAGTTGGAAGTTTTAAAGGGACTTTTACCTACTTTTGTGACTTTGTTGCTTTTGTGCCACGTCCCTTTGGGTCAGTCATCACAGGTTCCTCTTGTCTCCATTTTTTTTTCCTCTGGAAAACCATTCCTCCTCCCACACCATTCTAAGAACTTTTATCCCAAATGGTACAGCTAAAAGTCTGTAGAGATTCTCTGTCATCCAGATCCTGGTTATCTCAAAGGGGCTGTTTTTCACCAGGAGGCAACTGGACCTTCCTTGTTTTTTTCTTTTGAAGACATTTCGCTTCTCAGCCGAGAAGCTTCTTTGGCTCTTATAGTTGGGACAACTACGACTTGGATAATAATCGAGAACCTCCAGAGACCTTCAGTGTTTCCAGCAGGAGTCAGAGCTGGTCTTACCTTTCCCAAGAGTTGCTCAATTTCCACAGCCATCGCTTCAAACATGCGGTCTTGGCTGGATCCGTTCAGAAGAGGCGTTGTGTCCGAGCTGAGCAAGGAACAACACACATAGGTAGTGTTAAATTTTAACACGTGGCGGGAAATCTTGGTTCACATTTGTTAGAGTTTTATCCCACCTTTATTACCTTATAAGGAATTCAAGGCAGTGAACATATGTAATACTCTGCCTCCCCTTATTTTGTCCCACAAAAATCCCGTGAGGTAGGTTAGACCGAAAGAGAGATGGGCCCAAAGTCACCCAACTGGCTTTCATGCCTAAGACGGGACTAGAACTCTCCATCTCCTAGTGATTGGTCCAAAGTCACCTATCAGGCTTTCTTGTCTAAGGCGGGACTAGAACTCTCCATCTCCTAGTGATTGGTCCAAAGTCACCTATCAGGCTTTCTTGTCTAAGGCGGGACTAGAACTCTCCATCTCCTAGTGATTGGTCCAAAGTCACCTATCAGGCTTTCATGCCTAAGGCGGGACTAGAACTCTCCATCTCCTAGTGATTGGTCCAAAGTCACCTATCGGGCTTTCATGCCTAAGGCGGACTAGAACTCTCCATCTCCTAGTGATTGGTCCAAAGTCACCTATCAGGCTTTCCTGTCTAAGGCGGGACTAGAACTCTCCATCTCCTAGTGATTGGTCCAAAGTCACCTATCAGGCTTTCTTGTCTAAGGCGGGACTAGAACTCTCCATCTCCTAGTGATTGGTCCAAAGTCACCTATCAGGCTTTCCTGTCTAAGGCGGGACTAGAACTCTCCATCTCCTAGTGATTGGTCCAAAGTCACCTATCAGGCTTTCATGCCTAAGGCGGGACTAGAACTCTCCATCTCCTAGTGATTGGTCCAAAGTCACCTATCAGGCTTTCATGCCTAAGGCGGGACTAGAACTCTCCATCTCCTAGTGATTGGTCCAAAGTCACCTATCAGGCTTTCATGCCTAAGGCGGGACTAGAACTCTCCATCTCCTAGTGATTGGTCCAAAGTCACCTATCAGGCTCTCATGCCTAAGACGGGATTAGAACTCTCCATCTCCTAGAGATTGGTCCAAAGTCACCTATCAGGCTTTCTTGTCTAAGGCGGGACTAGAACTCTTCATTCTCCTAGTGATTGGTCCAAAGTCACCTATCGGCTTTCTTGTCTAAGGCGGGACTAGAACTCTCCATCTCCTAGTGATTGGTCCAAAGTCACCTATCGGGCTTTCTTGTCTAAGGCGGGACTAAAACTCTCCATCTCCTAGTGATTGGTCCAAAGTCACCTATCGGGCTTTCTTGTCTAAGGCGGGACTAGAACTCTCCATCTCCTAGTGATTGGTCCAAAGTTACCTATCAGGCTTTCATGCCTAAGACGGGACTAGAACTCTCCATCTCCTAGTGATTGGTCCAAAGTCACCTATCAGGCTTTCATGCCTAAGACGGGACTAGAACTCTCCATCTCCTAGTGATTGGTCCAAAGTTACCTATCAGGCTTTCTTGTCTAAGGCGGGACTAGAACTCTCCATCTCCTAGTGATTGGTCCAAAGTTACCTATCAGGCTTTCATGCCTAAAGACGGGACTAGAACTCTCCATCTCCTAGTGATTGGTCCAAAGTTACCTATCAGGCTTTCTTGTCTAAGGCGGGACTAGAACTCTCCATCTCCTAGTGATTGGTCCAAAGTCACCTATCAGGCTTTCATGCCTAAGACGGGACTAGAACTCTCCATCTCCTAGTGATTGGTCCAAAGTCACCTATCAGGCTTTCATGCCTAAGACAGGACTAGAACTCTCCATCTCCTAGTGATTGGTCCAAAGTTACCTATCAGGCTTTCATGCCTAAGACAGGACTAGAACTCTCCATCTCCTAGTGATTGGTCCAAAGTCACCTATCAGGCTTTCATGCCTAAGACAGGACTAGAACTCTCCATCTCCTAGTGATTGGTCCAAAGTCACCTATCAGGCTTTCATGCCTAAGACAGGACTAGAACTCTCCATCTCCTAGTGATTGGTCCAAAGTTACCTATCAGGCTTTCATGCCTAAGACAGGACTAGAACTCTCCATCTCCTAGTGATTGGTCCAAAGTCACCTATCAGGCTTTCATGCCTAAGACGGGACTAGAACTCTCCATCTCCTAGTGATTGGTCCAAAGTTACCTATCAGGCTTTCTTGTCTAAGGCGGGACTAGAACTCTCCATCTCCTAGTGATTGGTCCAAAGTTACCTATCAGGCTTTCATGCCTAAGACGGGACTAGAACTCTCCATCTCCTAGTGATTGGTCCAAAGTTACCTATCAGGCTTTCATGCCTAAGACGGACTAGAACTCTCCATCTCCTAGTGATTGGTCCAAAGTTACCTATCAGGCTTTCATGCCTAAGACGGGACTAGAACTCTCCATCTCCTAGTGATTGGTCCAAAGTCACCTATCGGGCTTTCTTGTCTAAGGCGGGACTAGAACTCTCCATCTCCTAGTGATTGGTCCAAAGTTACCTATCAGGCTTTCATGCCTAAGACGGGACTAGAACTCTCCATCTCCTAGTGATTGGTCCAAAGTTACCTATCAGGCTTTCATGCCTAAGACGGGACTAGAACTCTCCATCTCCTAGTGATTGGTCCAAAGTTACCTATCAGGCTTTCTTGTCTAAGGCGGGACTAGAACTCTCCATCTCCTAGTGATTGGTCCAAAGTCACCTATCAGGCTTTCATGCCTAAGCGGGACTAGAACTCTCCATTCTCCTAGTGATTGGTCCAAAGTCACCTATCAGGCTTTCATGCCTAAGGCGGGAATAGAACTCTCCATCTCCTAGTGATTGGTCCAAAGTCACCTATCAGGCTTTCTTGTCTAAGGCGGGAATAGAACTCTCCATCTCCTAGTGATTGGTCCAAAGTCACCTATCAGGCTTTCATGCCTAAAACGGGACTAGAACTCTCCATCTCCTAGTGATTGGTCCAAAGTCACCTATCAGGCTTTCATGCCTAAGGCGGGAATAGAACTCTCCATCTCCTAGTGATTGGTCCAAAGTCACCTATCAGGCTTTCTTGTCTAAGGCGGGAATAGAACTCTCCATCTCCTAGTGATTGGTCCAAAGTCACCTATCAGGCTTTCATGCCTAAAACGGGACTAGAACTCTCCATCTCCTAGTGATTGGTCCAAAGTCACCTATCAGGCTTTCATGCCTAAGGCGGGACTAGAATTCCTTGTCTCTTGGTGACTGGCCCAAGGCACCCAGATAGCTTTCATGTCTAAGATGGGACTCGAACTCACCACCTCCTGCTTTCTAGATGGGCACCTTAACCACTACACCAAACTGGCTCTCATTTCATTTTTACACGCATTTCAAGTATTCAAACTGGCTGGAGTCCAAGCCACCTCAATCGAAGTCTTCCTTGACTTACAATAGTTCATTTAGCGACCGTTCAAAGTTAGACAACAGCACTGAGAAAAAGTGACTTACGACCCATTTTTCAGAGTCACGACCTTTGCAGCATCCCCATGAAAATCAAAATTCAGACGCTTGGCAACTGGTTCACACTTAACGACCGTCGCGGTGTCCCAAGGTCACGGGATTCCCCTTTTGCAATCAGTTTGACCAGCAAAGTCCATGGGGAAGCCAGATTCGCTTAACAACCACGTTACCGACGTATTGATTGCAGTGACTCACTTAACAATATGGCAGCGAGAAAGGGAGTAAAAATGGAGCAAAACTCACATAACCGATGTCCCTTAATAACAGAAATTTCGGTTGTGGTTGTGGTTGCAAGTCGAAGATTACTTTTCCAATATTTGCAAAAATTTAATACATTTAAATATGTAAAATAGCTGCAAATGTAGGCCTGGATTGAGGAAAGGAACTTGCTCCTCCAGGCTACCTATTCAGATTTTCTAATTTTCCAAGCGAGGCTCCCTTATTCCTGCAAATTTAAAAATTTTCAAATGTCCAAAAGCGCAAAACGGAAGCAAATGGAGGAAACGGGCTGTCGGGCATGGGGGGGGGGAAACAAAATTGACCATTGCAATGAAAAATCGAATGAAATAGCAGCATGACAGTACCTATACCTGTCGCGCCTTCCATCGCGAGAACTGCCATGGCTGTAGCTGGTGCACAATTTACTGAAGGAGACCAGCTTGAGATCCAGTTCGTTTTCCAGCTGCCGGGCCTGTTTCCTTAGATCTGTCAAAGAAGAGGAAGAAGAAAAATGGAGGCTTCGCTGCTTTCTTCCAATCCTGCAAATTCATCAACAAGCTGCTTGAAACGACATTTGGAGATTCTAAAATAGGGGTATCCGACTTGGCCCTTGGACTTCAACTCCCAGAGTTCCCTAGCCAACCAAGCTTACATGACAAGAAATTTGAGTATCTAAGAAAGGAAAGCAATCCAGATCTAAAGCGTTGGCAGAGTCCAACTTGTATACTGTATATCCGAAGGGGAAATCTTTGCAAACCGGCAGCAACTGAGCAATCAGGAAAATTCTTCTATTTGCATATTTCTGGAGTTCACTTTGTCCAACTGAGGACATCTTCTAAAGATATACGTGTGCGTTCTGTAATGTTGGATCAACACAGTGTTTATCAACCTTGGAAACTTTAAGGCAGGTGGATTTTATTTTCCCAGAATTCCTCAGCCAGCATCCTTTAAGTGGGAGGAACTTCCTCTCCCAGAATCCCCAGCCAGCCTGCTTTAAGAGGGGAGGGCTTCCTCTCCCAGAATCCCCAGCCAGCCTGCTTTAAAAGGGAGGGCTTCCTCTCCCAGAATCCCCCAGCCAGCCTGCTTTAAGAGGGGAGGACTTCCACTCCCAGAATCCCCAGCCTGTATGCTTTAAGAGGGAGGGCTTCCTCTCCCAGAATCCCCCAGCCAGCCTGCTTTAAGAGGAGGGCTTCCTCTCCCAGAATCCCCCAGCCAGCCTGCTTTAAGAGGGAGGGCTTCCTCTCCCAGAATCCCCCAGCCAGCCTGCTTTAAGAGGGAGGACTTCCTCTCCCAGAATCCCCCAGCCAGCCTGCTTTAAGAGGGAGGGCTTCCTCTCCCAGAATCCCCCAGCCAGCCTGCTTTAAGAGGGGAGGACTTCCACCCCAGAATTCCCCAGCCTGTATGCTTTAAGAGGGAGGGCTTCCTCTCCCAGAATCCCCAGCCAGCCTGCTTTAAGAGGAGGGCTTCCTCTCCCAGAATCCCCCAGCCAGCCTGCTTTAAGAGGGAGGGCTTCCTCTCCCAGAATCCCCAGCCAGCCTGCTTTAAGAGGGGAGGACTTCCACTCCCAGAATTCCCCAGCCTGTATGCTTTAAAAGGGGTGGACTTCCAGTCCCAGAATTCCCCAGCCAGCATCCTTTAAGAGGGGAGGGCTTCCTCTCCCAGAATCCCCCAGCCAGCCTGCTTTAAGAGGGGAGGACTTCCACTCCCAGAATTCCCCAGCCTGTATGCTTTAAAAGGGGTGGACTTCCAGTCCCAGAATTCCCCAGCCAGCATCCTTTAAGAGGGGAGGGCTTCCACTCCCAGAATCCCCCAGCCTGTACGCTTTAAAAGGGGTGGACTTCCAGTCCCAGAATTCCCCAGCCAGCATCCTTTAAGAGGGGTGGGCTTCCACTCCCAGAATCGCCCAGCCTGTATGCTTTAAAAGGGGTGGACTTCCAGTCCCAGAATTCCCCAGCCAGCATCCTTTAAGTGGGGAGGGCTTCCACTCCCAGAATCGCCCAGCCTGCATTCAAAAGGGGTGGGTTTCTACCCCCAGAAACTCCCAGAATTCCCCAGTAAGCATGCTTTCAGATGCATGGGTGTTGATGACTGGGGAACTGCTGGGAGTTGACATCCACCTATCATAAAAGTGCCACGGTTGAGAGTTGTCAAGTCAACCTTGCACTTCGCCCCCTACGAAAGAATCTTTTGTGGGATCCGTCTTTTGAGGAAGGAGAGAAGTTCTTGGCTCCGTCCGATCGGTCCTTTTTCCTTTTTTCTTTTTGCACCCCCGATTCCCCCTCCCTGGCTCAATTCCTTATGGAAATCTTCCAGAGGGTCTTTCTCTCTCTCTCCTGCTCCCCCAGGATGAGCATGGTTCATCCTTCAATTCTTGCAGGACAAGTTTCCCCAGGCTGCCTCTTGCAAGCTGAAAAAAGAGTCTCCCTGTCTAGGAGCAGTCTATCTCAGAGCTCCCAGTTGTTGTTGTTGTTGTTTTCCCTCTCTTAAGGTGGGAGCTGACGCTGTTGATCCCTCGGGCAGCCGCCCAACTTCAGCCAGGCACTTCTGGAGACCCCCTCCCCACCCCAAAAGAGCCCAGATATTTGCCCTGCAACGACCCTCCTGTCTCCCTGGAAAGTTGTGGGGAGCGCCATCACTTGAGACTTTCAAGAAGACATCTGTCAGAAATGGTGTAGGGTCTCCTGCTTGGGCAGGGGGTTGGGCTAGATGACCTACAAGGTCCCTTCCAACTCTGTTAATCTATATTCAGTGGAAAAGAAGTTGCCTTCGGAAGTTGTGGGAGCTTCACCTCAGGAGGCTTTCAAGAAGAGACCGGACTGCCCTCTCTCAGAAATGGTGTAGGGTCTCCTGCTTGGGCGGGGGTTGGACTAGATGACCTACAAGGTCCCTTCCAACTCTGATTATCTGTTTATCTACCTTTGACACCCCTCCCCCAGAGGATTTAGGGTTGGGGGGGGGCTTTTTCAACCGCTCCACCCCCACCTCCCATTCCCCGGCTTCTGGGCTCGGCTAGACGCTCTCGAGAGGCACCCCCCGGCCTGAATTCCATCATCCTCAAAGGGATCACATAACCCATCTCCTTCCGGGGTTGTGTGTTACTATATATATATAGTATTATATATATATTATATATTATATATATTATATATTATATATTGTATTATATTTCCCTGGTGCCTCGGGGATCGGCTGGATTGCCCCCGCACCGCCAAACATTGGCCCTGCTGAGTTGGGGATGATGGGAGTTGTAGTCCAGCTCGGGGCGGGGCTGGACGGTTGGGCTGTCGGCTTCCAGCTCTGGTGAGGGGGTGTCAAAGCGGACGCCCCTTCCCCTGGAGTGTGGCCCCCTCCCCGCCGCGTCCCCCACTCACCCTCCCAGTAGTTGCTGCTCCCCGCCGCCGCCGCCGCCGCCGCCGCCATTTTTACTGACCAACGTCAGCCCTCCCCGACGCAAGCCGGCAGCGCGCTCGGCCATAGAGCGACCAGGGTAGAGCGCCCCCCCCGCCTCCGCTTCCGAACAACGAGGAGCCGTCCGCGAGAAGAGAGGAGGCGAGAACCATCGAAAAGGAGAAAGCGAGGCGCAGAACGCCCTCCTAAATCTCCGCACTGCCCCCTTTCGGCGGTGGCCGGAAAAGTCCTCCGGGGTCTGTTTCGGTTTTTTTTTGCTTTGTGATGAATAATCTTAAGGAAGTCTGCGGGTCGGAGACGTCCTCCCTTAAACGTGTGCATGGGGGTGTATTCGCGTGTTCGTGCTTAATGCAAGCGAAGGGCATGGAGATAGGCGTCTTTTGCTGGGTTCTTTGGGCTGAATGTTATTCTCAACACCATTTCATACAGAGGTCTCCAAACTTGGCAACTTGAAGACTTATGGACTTCAACTCCCAAAATTCCTCAGTCAGCCACGCTGGCTTGGGAATTCTGGGAGTTGAAGTCCACAAGTCTCAAAGTTGTCAAGTTTTAGCTCAGATAATGATACAGATTCTTTTTCCGCGTTGTAAAATGAAATGGGTGGGAGGGTTTGCTATGTTGTTAGGTGAACCATCGGGCCCTGGGGCAGAGGGTCTTAACTGGGAAAAGGTATTCAGTAATTCATGCATTTATTATCTCACAATCTTTAATCTTTTTTTAATACCATCATTTTATTGTAAGCCGCTCAGAATAGTAGAAACGCGAGACAGCGAATAAATTTAATAGACAAAGAAAGAAGAAAGAATTACATAAGTAAGATGGATGGATAGATGGATGGATATAAAATCAGTTAAATAGAAAGATGATTGGATGGGATAGAATAGAATAGAATAGAATAGAATAGAATAGAATAGAATAGAATAGAATAGAATAGAATTCTTTATTGGCCAAGTGTGATTGAACACACAAGGAATTTGTCTTGGTGCAAATGCTCTCAGTGTACATAAAAGAAAAGTTACTTTTGTCAAGAGTCACGAATCATCAGGTACAACACTTAATGACAGTCATAGGGTACAATAAGCAATCAAATCATACTAGGAAACAGTCAATATAAATCGTAAGGATACAAGCGAACAAAGTTACAGTCATACAGTCACAAGTGGGAGGGGATGGGTGATAAGGAGTGATGAGAAGGTTAATAGTATTAGTAGTGCAGAATAGGGATGGAGGGAGAGAGAATAGATAGGTAGGTAGCTGGATGGGTAGGTAGGTAAGTAGATCTGATGGATGGATGGATGGATGGATGGATGGATGGATGGATGGATGGATGGATGGATAGATAGATAGATAGATAGATAGATAGATAGATAGATAGATAGATAGATAGATAGATAGAAAGATAGATAGATAGATAGATAGATAGATAGATAGATAGATAGATAGATAGATAGATAGATAGATAGGATAGAGATAATAGGTAGATAGATGATAGATAGGTAGATTAGATGGATGGATAGATATAGATAATAGGAAGGTAGGTAGATAGGTAGATACTGATACAGACAGGCAGAGATAATAATTAGGTAGATTGGAGGTAGATCTATCTATAGATAGATGATAGGTAGGTAGGTAGATGATAGATACTGATACAGAGATACACAGATAGACAGACAGACATAGACAAATAATATAGAGATGAATAGATAGGAATATATAGACAGAGGTAGGTAGGTAAATAGGTAGACCACAGGATGGATGGATAGCTAGATAGGTAGATCAGATAGACAAATGGGCAGATAGATGGTTTTTAACACTGTAAGCTGCCCAGAATCGCCTCCTGGCGAGATGGACAGCAAGCAAACAAATGTATGTAAATAATTCTTAGTGCAATGCCTGCCGTCCCTCCTTCTCAAGCCCGTTTCCTGCGATTAAAGCCTTGCCTTCCACTCCCCCACTGGGACACGTATCCCAGGAGACTGAATAGAAGCCTTACGCAGTGCGAGGTGCTGTTGTTATATGTTTGCACAAGAGAAGACTCAACTGCTGGGATTACCTCCCTTGGCAACCAGCATCAGGGAATAATAGCTTGAGCTGTTTTCCACCTCGGTTGACTCTAGGAACCTCATAATTTACTTGATTGGCGCTGGCCAATTAATTTAAAGAGAGAACAACCGTAGTGGGGAAGAGGCAGTTTTGAGCTTGGTTGCTTTCTTGCAGTGGTGTCATTATCCAACTAGGTCACATCATCAGGAAAAGAGGAGGAGGAGGAGGAGGAGAAGGAGGACTGAGGGGTCCTTGGTGCTCTCTGAGCTGGGTGGTTTTCTTGCAGACGTTTCATGACCCAACTAGGCAACATCATCAGAAGTAGAAGGGAGGAGGAGGAGGAGGAGGACGACTGGAGGTCCTTGGTGATCTCTGAGCTTGGTGGTTTTCTTGCAGACATTGTCAGCGTTCCGAGCAATGTACCAACTGAAAGCAGAACTCCGAAGCGAGCAGATTCCTCAAAGAACATGTTTATTGAGCGCATCATATTGGCACAGCTAGTGGAAGCCAACTCTGAACATTTTCCCAGGTTTGTCGCATAATTAAAAGAACAATTGTTCCCCCCCCGCCCCCCCAAAAGGCACAGGTCACATTGTCCAATTAAGGTGTTTGGCGGGTTCCTTTGGTCATTCCTCTTCTCCTCCAACTGCTACCTGGGGTGGGGTGGGAGATGACCTTGGTTCCCAGGAGAAAGCTTTTTGTTGTGACTACCAGCCAGGCTATCTACTACTGACCAGATAGTTGTTTTCAAATAATAACCAAATAACCAAAGAACTTTTGTAGCAAGAATTTGTTCACAAATAATAGATGCTAGTCACCGATCCATAACTGGGGCTGCTGCTCCAAATGGAGTCTCTTGCACTAGGCAGGGTGTTGATCTCTAAAGACCCTTATATTCTTTGAAAGGAAACCACCATTTTCTCTAAGCTCAAAGCTAAGGTTTGCCAACCTGAGCAGCTTTAAGATGGGTGGACTTCAACTCCCAGAATTCCCCAGCCTGCCCTGCTGAACCCTACCCAAGGCCACCTGGGAGTTGTAGTCTCAATACATAAATCATTAAAAGACTAATGGGGAATTTAAAAATTACTGGTAGTCCTCGACTTACAGGTTCATTTAACGACCGCTCAAAGTGACAATGGCACTGAAAAATGCGACAGGACTGTTTTTCACACTTATGACCGTTACAGCTTTCCCCATGGTCATAGAGTCAAAATTCAGATGCTTGGCAAGTGGTTTGTATTTACGACCATTCCAGAGGTTACCTTTTGCGACCTTCTGACCAGCAAAGTTAAGAGGGAAGCCGGGTTCACTTAACAACCGGGTGACTAACTAATCGACTGCCGCGATTCACTTAACAACTGTGGCAGGAAAGGGCGTAAAATGGGGCAAAACTCACTTAAACGTCCCACTTAACAGAAATTTTGGGCTCTGCTGTAAGTTGAGGACTATGTCAACTCATAAAATATTCCTCTGGTCTTTTTAGAGTGGCCAACAGAAAGGGAGGGGGGAGCAGTGCGGCAGCTTGCAAACCGAAAGTGCATTCCATAAATGTTTTTTTCAAAGATAGTAACTAGGTGACCGAAGTTTCTGCTGCACAAAATTCTAACTGGAGAACATGATTGATGACTCTGGGCTATGGATGTGTCCCATTGGAGAATATGGATTACGATACGCCCAGAGGGGTGGAGGGGAAAACCAGGGTCAAGGGTGACAGTGAATTACGTGTCTCAGAGTCGGCTGCACCCAGGCAGTGCCGGACATGTTAACTCCCAATAAATATTTTTGAAGTTTTAGAAGTTTGGCTCGAGACTCGGGATTTAAATGGGGGTCATTGCCGGAATACCTGTATTCTACATGGCTGACCAGCACATGAACCTTTTATCGGTCAAGCTATTCTCCAAAGCCCCTTCCAATGGATGGAAACTGATCAAGGAGAGAAGCAACCTGGAACCAAGGAAAAATTTCCTGACAGTGAGAACAATTAACCAGTGAAACAGCTGGCCACCAGAAGTTGTGAATTCTCAAACACTGGAAGTTTTTAAGAAGAGATTGGACAACCATTTGTCTGAAGTGGTGGAGGGCCATGATGGCAAAGCTATGGCAGGCGTGCCAGAGGTGGGACGCAGAGCCCTTTGTGGGCATGCAAGCTGTTGCCTCAGCTCGGCTCCGCCAAGCATGCACGTATGCCTGCTGCTGGCCAGCTGGTCTTTGGGTCTCTGCCACACATGTGCGAGGTGCATGTGGAGGGGGGCGGATGCACAGGAGCACACGCACATGCGTGGCAGACATGCACGCATTTTGTGTGTGTGTGTGTGTGTGTGTGTGTGCTCTTTGGACACGGTGTCGAAAAAATTAGCCATCACTGGTTTAGGGTTTCCTGCCTAATCAGGGGTTGGACTAGAAGACCTCTTAAGGTCCCTTCCCATTCTTTTTATTCTATTCTATTCTGTTCTGTTTTGTTTTGTTCTATATTCTATTCTATGCTATTCTATTCTGGTCTGTTCTAGTCTGCATTCTATTCTCTATTCTAGTCTATTATTATAAATTCTGTTCTATTCTAGTCGTCTGGTCTATTCCATTCCACTTCATACCTTTCTGATACTATACTATTATACTATTACTATTATACTATTACTGTTACTATACTATACAATTACTATACTATTACTATTATACTGTTACTATACTATTACTATACTCTAGTCTAGTTTAATCTAGTCTTTCCTTGCTGCTTCCTTGCTGGATGCTGCCTCTGCATTGTGAAGCTCAACAAAAATAATTTTTCATTTTTTCCCCTAACTTTTCCACTTCTTAGCAATTATGTTCCTTCCCTAGTTAGCTAATCGCCTGATCGTTTTCATACAATATCGTCAACCTCCCTTCCGTTGAGAACTTTGCAGTTAGCCTTTTGCTCCTGTTAGCTGCTTGTGACTAGCTTCCCATCCTCACGGGTTGACTTTTGGCACGCGGGAAATAAGCCTCATTTCCCCACACGTACGCTTGTACTGATACGATTGCACAAATGTCGATTCGAGCAGGATCAACTCACTCTGGCGCCGTTTCCTGGTATGCCCGATAGAAGAGGGGAACCTGGGCGTAGGAACCACTTTTTTAAAAAAGTATTAGCATTGCTTTCTAAAGCCTTAGTAAGGCCACACCTGGAATATTCTGCATCCAGTTTTGATCACCAATGTTACAAAAAAGGTGTTGAGACTTTGGAAAAAGGGCAGAGAAGAGCAAGTAAGAGGATTACAGGCCTGGAGACTAAAATATATGAAGAACGGCTGCAGGATTTGAGTTTGGTCAGCCTAGAGAAGAGGAGGACTAGGGGGGATAAAATAGCAGTATGCCAACATTTGAGGGACTGCCACAAAGAGTTGGGGGGGGGGCAAAAAGTAGTAATGGATGGAAACTTAACCAATGAGAGAAGCAACCTGGAATTCGGGAGAAACTTCCTAAGAGTGAGGACAATTAACCAGGGGAACAGCTGGCCACCAGAAGTTGTGGGGACTCCATCACAGGAGGTTTTTTAAGAAGATATTGGACAGCCATTTGTCTGGTGAGGTATAGAGACTCCTGCTTGTAACTTTGGACGGTCACTAAATGCACTGTTGTAAGTCGGGGACTGCCTGCATCTGTAGAACGTATTAGTTGCATTTACCTGAGATGACTACAGATAGTCCTCGACTTATAACAGTTCTTTTAGTGACCATTCAAATTTGCAAGGTTCCTGACAAAAGTGGCTTATGCCCATTCTTCACACTTACGACTGCTGCAGCATCCTCATGGTCATGTGATCAAAGTTCGGATGCTTGGCAACTGGTTCACACTTATAACGGTTGCACTGTCCCCGGGGGTTACATGATCCCCTTTTTGTGACCTTCTGACAAGCAAAAGTCCATGGGGAAGCCAGATTCACTTAACAGCGGGGTGACTAACTTAGGAACCGCAGTGATTCACTGAACATCTAAATGGGGCAAAACTCACTTAGCAAACTGAAATTCTGGGTTCAACTGTGGTCGTAAATCGAGGATTATTTGTACAGATATTCCAGACCGTGCCCCGAGGGCAGTCAATGATGGCGAACCTTTTGTTGTGGTGTGCCGAAAGCATGCACGTGCCTGCACCCACAATGCAATGCGCCCCCCCCCCGCACATGCACGCACAATGTTCCCTACCACCTTACTTGCATTGCGCATGTGCGCGCCTCCCAGCTGATTGCGTCTGTCTGTTACCCAGCCTTTTTGCGTCCGTTTTCACCCTCCTGGAGGCTCAAGGGGAACCTCTGCAGCCTCGGGAGGCCGAAAAATGGGCCTTCCGGAAATACCGAAACGAGCCCGTTTTCAGCCTCCCGAGGCTTCTCTCGAGTCTCCGAGAGGGCGAAACGCCTCCCCGGGCTCCAGAGGCCCTCCGGAGGCTGAAAACAGGCACCTCCGGTATTTCTGGAAAGCCCATTTTTCGGCCTCCCGAGGCTGCAGAGGCTTCCTTCGAGCCCCTGGGAGGGTGAAAGCGGCTTCAAACAGGCTGAAAATCAGCTGGGAGGCACATGCATGCGCAGTGCAGGTAAGTCTGACTGGGGCTCGCGTGCCTGCACAAATGGCTCTGTATGCCACTTACGGCACGCGTGCCATAGGCTTGCCATCACGGTCCTAGGGGATGTAACTGATGAAGCCAATAAAGCAGAGAAAGGAAAGAAACCATAAAGGAGTTTTATACAGATTAGAGCTTAGCATACACTTTTTTTTTTTAATCAAATACACTTGCAGAAGTCTTTGTTTGACGTACAGACGTTCAAGTTGTCCAGTGACACTAATCGGTTTTGCATTCCTAAGCCAAGCCCTTCCTTTCAACTTCTACTTCTGAAGGCACAGGACACAGATCCCCTCCCTCCCCCCACCCCAAATCAAAGTGGCAAAGCCACACAGGTAGCTGCCATTTATTCTTCTCTGCCACAGACTCATTATACAAAAAGGCAGGCAGCTACCCTGTTTTAATTATATATATATATGTTTTCTGAGGTTCTCGCGGGTATTTGTATGTGGATCTTTGGTTATTTGGGTTTTCTCCTGCGTAAGATTGGAAGTATCTAGCGCGTTTGATGAAGTCTCATTCATCATCTTCAGGCTTGTGTCTTCAGCCTTGTGCTTCTCAAAGTAATGTGAGAATTACTCTGAGAAGCACAAGGCTGAAGACACAAGCCTGAAGATGATGAATGAGACTTCATCGAAACGTCGCCTAGATACTTCCAATTCTACGCGGGGAAAAACCTGAATAACCAAAGATATATATATGTATGTATGTATGTATGTATGTATGTATGTATGTATATGTATGTATTCAATACAGAAGCCTGATGATGGCAGATGAGATTCTGCCGAAACGTCGCTACAACTTTAAAAGCACAACTATAATAATGTGGGAAAATACCCGAGCAAAGCTGAATACCATACATGTAAGTACCTACAAAACAAATATATATATATATATATATGGATCCTTTTTATTCGGTTTTCTCCCGTAAGATTCAAAGTATCTAGGCAACGTTGCGAGGTCCCACTCGCCATCTTCAGGCTGGTGCTGCGCTTAGTGCCAGTGCAAGCAGTGTGTGACCGGAGCTGCCATCTCTCTATATATACAAGTGGTGGGGGATGGTGTGCTGGGCTGGTTGGCTGTGCTGCAGCCTCTTGATTGGTTGATGGAGTTGATGTTGGTATAATGGGCTGTGTAATGGCCTTTTGTTGTAGAGATATCCTGAATCTTGTGCTGTCATCTCCTGGGTCGTTAGCCTCTTGTGTTTTAACGGCTTGGGTAATGGGTTGTGTGATGGGCTTGTGAGTTCTTTTGTTGTGGTATCCTGGGTCTTGCGTTGTAATCTCCTGGGTCGTTTGTGTTTTGATCTCTTTTTTTTTTTTTTAAAGGCCATTACACAGCCCATTATACCAACATCAACTCCATCAACCAATCAAGAGGCTGCAGCACAGCCAACCAGCCCAGCACACCATCCCCCACCACTTGTATATATAGAGAGATGGCAGCTCCGGTCACACACTGCTTGCACTGGCACTAAGCCGAAAGCACCAGCCTGAAGATGGCGAGTGGGACCTCGCTGAAACGTTGCCTAGATACTTTGAATCTTACACGGGAGAAAACCCGAATAACCAAGGATCCACATACAAATACCCGCGAGAACCTCAGAAAACAAATAGATTTTCTATGAAATATATATATGCAGGTCTTGGTGTGTTCGGGTCTTTTCCCGTGTAAGATTGAGAGTATCTTGGCGACGTTTCGACGAGGTCCCACTTGCCATCTTCAGGCTGGTGCTTTCAGCTTTGTGCTTGTGTGAGCACGACAAGAAATAACAACACAGCCAGCCAGCCCACTTACAACAGAGCCAGCACATCACACCTCCCCACCAGTATTTATAGAGAGACGGCAGCTCCGATCACGCTTTGCTCCCACAAGCACGAAGTCAAAAGTACCAGCCTGAAGATGGCGAGTGGGACCTCGTCGAAACGTTGCCAGGATGCTCTCAATCTTACACAGGAAAAGACCCGAACACGCCAAGACCTTCCAAGTTTGGCTTCTTTCGAGATTTGAACAAGATGATGAAAGGAGACCGGTGGCTGGCGCTCAACACACCAGTTATTGCTGGCAAGTTTAATCCAGAGATTTATGAATTGCATTTCTTTTTAAATTCTGGACAGGCTATGAAGAGGGTGAAGTACATTCCAATATAGATTAAAGGAACCTATCCCCAGACCCCAGCTAGGGATTTGGAGTCAGTTACCATCCAACTTTATTTCAAAGAAAGCTCTGGCGGGTAATTGGATCAGAAGCAGCAAAGTTGAATTAAAGCAGAAACACAACCGGGATAGCATCGCTTGAAACTTAGGACAATCTACTGGCATGGATATACTAAGATAATTAATAATGCTAATAGACTGAGGCACTTGGTTTTTTTTTAAGTACTGCATACTTTCTAACAGATGGGAGGGGCTAAAATGAACTGAATCCAGAATCAACGGCTAAAGGATAAAATTAATACATTTAATTTGATGATTTTAAAGGTTATTCCTACAATTTGTTCTACTTCCTAGTACGTTCAACAATGTAGCCTAAACGTTTAGTGTCCTGATAGCTAGCATGTATTATCTGTCAATGAACTTCCTGGGAATGATAACCAGAATCCAACATTATTAATAATGCCCCAGTTTTAAAGTGGGTTTGACGTTTAAAACTATTTTGAGAAATCTTTATTAGTACAACCAAGCCTCTGGAGATAAGCCATCAAAATAAGTCATTGTCCCCATTTCTGGCAAGTTTTGAGAAACCAGAAAATTTTTTGAGGAGTCTGAGGTCTTGGGGTATAATGAGAACCAAAATGGATTCTCTAATAAATCCGGTTCTTTGGAGATAATGCAGATAATGTTTTCAACTATATTCTAATCCAACATGCCTTACCTTTATCAAGGAATGGTGGAATTAAACTCCCCGAGGCACAAACAGGAAAATGATCTTGTTTAAAGATGGTTTTCTAGTCCAAGACTAGTACTTAATCAGCTGTACAACAGCTTCTCGCTTTTCTCAAACATTTAAGCCCCTCTTTTAAACATTTCACACCAAAGTGCTACAAGAATAAAAGGCTAACTTTTATACACCCATATAACGTGAGGAACAAGTAACCATTGTACCGCCTTCTTTCCTGAACAGACCCACAACAGTTCAAAAAAGAAGAATCTGAGAACGGTGTAATTCCACACAAAATTCTGTCCTGGCAGAAGAGCAGAGACTGCCATTAAGAGATTTCATGTTGAAAAGGGTCCCGAAAAAGCGACCGGACGCTTTCAAAGCAGAAAACGTTCTTATGAAAAGTTATTTTCTAGACTGGCAAGCCGCCCGTCAAACAAACCAGTTCCTGGATGCGTCCGCAGGCTCCAGAAACAAATTACAAAAGAATATTTGGCACCAAGCTGAAATTTCAATCTCCAATTAGTACTAGGCTTATGGGGAGTTGTTCTCTCTGTATAGAAATGCACCTCCTGCTATTCTATATTCCCAAAGAAAACCAGCGGAAATGCTGCAGCAAGGTAATTAAAGTAAGTGTTGTGTTTTAAAAACAGCAACAACAGCAGATGCAGCCTCAACGGGAGAGGGAGATCTTCCCCTATCTCAATATTTTCAAGACGGCATATCTGCCCAGAAAGCCTGACCTGAAGTCATTCAGCAGAAGGAATTTTACTCTCCATAATTAAGAGGATTAAATTTGTGTGTGGGGTGGTGGTGGTGGTGGGGTGTTTAACGCCTTCACACCAACTCTGAAAACTGTTCCAGGCAGGCAGGCAGGCAAGAAAGTAAGTTCCAACTGTCCCTAAGCTGCAGTGGATAAGCAGCTTAGACAAACCTTGTGTATTTTTCCCACCAAGTAGCATTTAGAAGGATTTAAAGAGAAACTTTTCAAAGTATCAGAAAAAGCCAGCTGTTTTTCCCGTGGCAGCTTCTGTGACCAGAGTGTCCGTTTTACCCTGGCTAAATTGCCTGAAGGGGTCCACTTCTGATTCCAAATAGAAGAGCAGCCAGCCAGCCGTCCAGTCCAGCCTTCTTGTGCATCAAGCAGAAACCGGCCTGGAACCAAGAACTGAGGTTTGGAAGGTCGCGCATTCTACGTCCACTGGCTGGAAATGATGCTCAGGTTAGTGAAACGTGTCTCGGCAGGGGAACTCCCCGCCACGGGAAAGATCAGTGTTTGCTGGAGTAAACTGTTTCCTCCTCGGTGTCCGTTTCATCCTGGAATTCGTGGCTCAGGAGCGACTTCTTGGAGCCGGTGGACATCATGCGGATCTCGTCCTCGTAATCATCGTGGTGCTGCCGTAGGCGGTGGAAGCCATCTTTGTGCCGGTTGGTCTTGATGGAACACACACACCAGATGATGCAGGCTGTGAGGATCACAGCTGACATGGTTGCACCTGAGCGGAGGAAAAGGGATGACAAAATGCAGAGGCCCTTGTTAGATTCAGGCCATGCGCACAAAGGTTAAACATGCTTGCCTGCAATTATCTCAGCAGAGATCAAAAAAAGGCACTGAAGTCTAAAGAAGATAGTAACCTTCCCTTTTAAAGACCCCTCACATCTATCAATACATGTGAATGCAAGACCAGCTCAGCAACCCAGTGTAGAATTTGCATTTTAGAGCTGTGGTGGCGCAGTGGTTAGAGTACAGCACTGCAGACTGCCAGCAGTTCGAATCTCACCAGGCTCAAGCCTTCCATCCTTCCGAGGTCGGTAAAATGAGGATCCAGAGTGTTGGGGGCAAGAGGATGACTCTGTAAGCCGTTTAGAGGGGGCTATAAGGCACTGTGAAGCGGTATATAAGTGCTATTGCTATTGTTGTGATATGGTATGGAAGGGGCATTTTATGAGCTTTGGTGATGCAGTGGACTCTGCCCACAGTCAGGAGTTTGATCCCGGCCACCTCAAGACTGAATTAGCCTTCTATCCTTCCAAGGTCAGCAAAATGAGGACCCAGATTGTTGGGAGCAAGATACTGACTCTCAATTGTCCAGAGAGTGCTGTAAAGCACCGTGGAGCTGTATATAAGTCTTAAGTGCTATTGCTATTATAAGTTTGCATTAAATATAAACTGTCTATGCCAGCAAGATATGAAAACATCACATCGACCTGTCCCACCCGGTCAGGCAGAGAAGGTATGTTGCAGATCCCATCAGGTAAAGCTTAATTAAAGTTAAAGAATGAAAGAGTTAAAGAATCGATGGGTGGGGCCCAGGAAGAGGCCTCCTCTGCCATAGGCCTCACCCTGTCTCTATCTCCAAAGGTGAGCCGGGCCCCCATTCTCCTGGCCTTTTGCAACCGTGTGAAAACGTGGCTCTGAAACATTACTTGGGGCTCATATAGGAACATGCAGCTGTGGGGCTGATTAGTGCTCCAATAGCCCTCCCTTCCCATGTTAACTCATTTTAAGAGTGTTTAATCATCCTTGCCTCCTTGTTCAATCTTTTATATACTGGTTTTATAGTTTAACATTTTATTGTACTCCGCCCAGAGTCCCTCTCTGAGGGAGACGGGCAGTTCAAAAATGAGAAAAATCATGAAATAAAGGGAATGCTGGATGCAAATGTAGAGCAAGCAAGTCGAAGGAAAATGGTTACAAGGCCAGAGTGATGAAAAGTGGTTTGTTTGCCTCCATCCAACTAGCCATTCAGACACAAACACCCGTCCCTCCCCTGCCCCCCGTAAAATACCCCAGATGACAGTACTAGGTTCTACCTGCTACTGTAACCACCAGCTCCCTTGGAAGGCCAAAGATCTTGTTGTCTATGTCGAACTGTATATGCAGGAAGCTGGCCATGTCGTGGCGAACCAAGACCTGAAAATGACAAAACGTGTGTTCTGACCATCATGTGGATGCGCTCAGGGCATTCAAGGATTCACGCTAGAACATAAGCAAACCAGGGGCAGTGAGGTAACTTTCTCACTGCTGCAGAGTCAGCCCTGACCTGCAGCTGATGTCTTTAAAGGAGGATGTTGTGTGCAGGGGTGGGTGGGCTTCAAATTTTTTTTAGCAATGGGTTCTCTGCCCGGTGGCTGGGTGGGTGTGGCCACGGCCTAGTTGGCCTCCTGCACCATGGCAGGGAGGGGCGTTTTTGCCCTCCTCGGGCTACAGAGGCTTTCCTTGAGCCTCCGGGAGAGCGAAAATGGCCTCCCGGGCTCCGGAGGCTCCCTGGAAGCCAGAAACAGGATTGATTCCAGCCTTCCCAAACTCCCAGGAGGTCCGTTTTTCGCCCTCCCCGAGCCTCCGCGCGCACCCTGCACTCACCTGTATCCAAAACGGGACGTGTGGGGACTCCTGGGAAGGGAGGGGCAGGGTGGGCAGGGCCAGCCAGGAGTGGGATTTGGGGGTTCCCCGAACTGCACAGAATCTTAGCTTCTCCTGAACTCCTGTGAACCTCCAGCAGCCACACCCTCTGTGTGTGTGTGTGTGTGTGTGTGTGTGTGTGTGTGTACACACTAGTATAAATATATATTTACAAAAAGGACTGCCAGTTACGCCACCTCATTCCACATGGCATTTATTCCAAAGTGGAGCCAGGCTAGAACAAGAGGCTTTCCCTGTACCTGGACGTGCTGCTGCTGGTAGCCTTCCGCTATAGCGTGGATCTTGTGATAGCCTGGAGCGAGAAGCACATGGAAATAGCCGCCTTCCTTGGTGCACACTTTTATCCCTTCGTTGAACACAATTTGGGTTTTGGACACTGGCCGGCCGTGCTTGTCTCTGACATAGCCATAGACTCCTTTGTGAACCTGGAGGAAAAGGGGGGTGGGAGGGAAACAGGGCAGGAAACACAATTACAATTTCTACGAAACACGTCCCTTGTAAGCGTTGTATGCACATACATCTTTTCTTGTATATGGAAGGGGAGACAGTCCTTGACTTAACAATAACCGAACCCAGAATTTTTGTCGTTAAGTCACTGCTGTTCTAATCGAATCACCATGTGAGCAGATTCAATTTTTTGAATGTTTTTTTTATGATGGTTCTTAAGTGAGTCGCCACATTCCTCTAAGTGAATTCCATGGTTATAAGCCCAAATCCAAGCAACTTATCCAGCAAAAAAACAGTTGCAAGTGCAAGTTGGTTGCCGATCACCCGAAATGCTATAATGTAACCATAAAGGTGGTATGGAAGTCATAATTCTGAGGACAGGCTGTAAGTAACTTCTATTTAGTCGGCTGCAACTTCAAACAATCACTTAAGCGGCCAGTCATAAATCGAGGAATATCTTTCCAAGATTCTTGACAGAATAAAAATGTAGATGTTCTATGCCAGCTGAAGAAGTTTCTATCTATCCACCCTGCAGCGTTTTCACTGCTCTGCGTTACGACCTTCTAAACTATCTTACTGCAAACTTTTGTGTCAATCGCTTCAATCTGTTTGCATCCCTGTACCTACAAAAACAGACGATAAGCTCAACGAATCAGACTGAACCCATAGATATACACCTTTTCTGTATGTTTACAATACACTAGCCAGGGGTGGGATTCAAAAATCCCAGCAACTGGTTCACTGCCCGGGTGCTGGGTGGGCATGGCCTACCGGAACTTCCCGCTTTCGGCTTCCAGTGGGCCTCCAGAGCCCCGGGAGGCCATTTTTTCCCTCCCAAGGGTCTGGAGGCTTCCCCCGGGGCCTCCGGGAGGGTGAAAACGGCCTCCCCGGGGCTCTGGAGGCCCTCCAGAAGCTGGAATCAGGCCCGTTTTTGGACTTACCTCCATTGAAAATGGGCCTCGTGGAGATTCCTGGGAGGGGCAGGGTAGGTGGGGCCAGCTAGTCGGTTGAAATACCAATTCGGCGAACCCGATGTAACTTGAACATCCGGTTCGCCCAAAACGGTCCAAACCAGTAGAATCTCACCCCTGACTCTAGCCCAGGGGTTTCCAACCCCCACTCCCTGGGCGGCCCATTCAGAACCAGGTCCCGCAAACAGGCAAGCACGGGCAAAGCTCCACTTGGGTGAGCAGCAGAGACTTGCCTGAGCTTTGGGCCCTTGCGCTGTGCCCGCTTGCGCCCGCCTACCACTCACACCAAACCATTCCCTTCGCCCCCCGCCCCCCAATTCCCTTCTTCCCACCCCCTGTGCTGGGCCAGGCTGGGTTGGTGGGAACCGTTGCTCTAGCCAGCATAAAGGCCCTGCTGTAAGACCTGAGGGGCATGGAGAAATTGAAAAGCAAGGCCATTTTTCCCGAGGTCATCTGCTGATCTTGCAGTGTGAGAGAAAATTCCCTTGTCCCAGCTTATCATCCTGCCTCTCCCCCCACCTACAGTGGAACCTCGGGTCGCAAATGTTCCTGCTTGTGTCCAAATCGGGTGGCAAACAAAAAATCCACCTGATTTTTTGAATCGGGTCACGATTCAAAAACCAGGTGGTGAACAAAACTGGCAAGGAAAGATTCCCTTTCCATGCCGATTTCCCCTTCGGCGCCATTTTTTTTTTTTTTTACTGTGTACATGCGCAGCCAGTCATGCTTATGCACACGACCAAATTGGGTCATGACTGAAGTCCGGGAACGGGTAACAGTCACGACCCGAGGCTGCACTTTATTTCCTATTCTCTATATTCAAGACGTACATGAGATCCGATTCTTAAATCGAGTCTATTGCTTTTGGAGCAGTCACAAACCGAAAAGTTTGAATGTACAGGTTATGTCTTGACTTACGACCACAATGGAGCCCAAATTTTCTGTTGTTAAGCGAGACATTGTTCAGTGAATTTTGCCCCATTTTGCAATCTTTCTTGCCACAGTTAAGTGAAACACTGCAGTTGTCAAGTCAGTGACACAGTTGTTAAGTGAATCCGACTTCTCCCTTGACTTTGCTGGTAAAAAGATGGCAAAAGGTGACCTTGGGATACACAGCAGTGGTCTAAGTATCAACCAGTTGCCTAGCGCCTGAATTTTGATCACATGACCATGGGGATGCCACAAAGTTTGTTGACTGTGAAAAACGGTCCTAAGTCAATTTTTTCAGCGCCGTCGTAACTCTCAGCCGATCTCCTAGAAGCCTGAGGATTTGCCAGGATAAACAAGCCAACTCTCACAGTTCAGTGGCTTAAAGCTTGGTTTAATCACAAACAACGAACTCTCCATCTGGCGAGAAGCCGATCAAGGTTACCACTGAGAGCGTCTGCCTCCCAAGCGCCGTTTATAGCCGTGGCGATGCCCCCTGCTGGACGCCTCCACCTCCTAATTACGCCCCCCACTCTCTAATCATCCTACTTGCTTCATTTTCCGGGTGGTAATCGTGGGTCGTTAATCCCTGTCGACCCTAATGCTGTCTATCAACCCTGTCTAGCCTCATCCACCTATCAATCCCATCCACCCCCTTCCCAATTATCATCCCAGTGCCAGCCAGTGTCTTGGATCTCGCAAGAGCCCCATCAGGTCGCCGAGCGCCTGGACGCTGCCAACATTGATGTCATCAATGTCAGGGCTTTCCCAACGCCGCATTCCACCGCCCGAGACAGATTCTCCTTTGCTGTCGGCTCAGCAAATGCATTGGCGCCAGGGAGGCTCAAACTGGGAGTCCCCCACAGCCACGTCATCCACTTGAGCCCCGTCAGAGTTGGCGGGCTCCAAGGTAAGTATCACCATGCCTGGAGCCCAACAGTAACTTTGCAGGCAGGGGTGGGATTCAAAAATGTTAACAACTGGTTTTGTGGGCGTGGCTTAGGTGGTGGGCGTGGCTTGGTGGTCATGTGACTGGGTGGACATGGCTTGGTGGTCATGTTATTGGCTGGGTGTGGCCAAGTCAACATCACTCACATCGAGGCACGCATCTCCTCGCCTGGCCTCTCGTGACTGTGGGGATGCTGCAACAGTCGTAAGTGTGAAAAATGGTCATAAGTCACTTTTTTCCAGTGCCATTGTAACTTTGAATGGTCACTCCACACAAGCAAAGTACCAGCAAAGGAGGGGGGAAAACCTCCAGAGAAGTTCCTGAGACAGGAAGTCTAGTCCTGCCAAGAATGTAATAAGGGTTAACGGAGAGGCAGTTTCTGTAAGCAACACCAGAATGTTTCCTTCCTGCCTTCCTTACAGGATTAGCCCAGTAATTTCTTCTAACAACCGGTTCTCCGAACTGTTTAGAATGTTAACAACCGGTTCTAGCGAATAGGTGCGAACTGGTAGAATCCCACCCCTGGTCACTAAACGAACTGCTGTAAGTTGATGACCACCCATAATTGACATCTAGCAACAGCCCATCAAAACTCACCTCCACCAGCATACTGAGGAGCGATTTCTTATTCTCTGTCCACAGAGTATGGAGTTGTCCTGCACTTGGAAAGTAACAGCAACTGGTGTATACTGTGATCTCTGGGCATTGCCCATATGTGACGCTGAAATCCTGGAGAAATAAGAGGGTTTAGATCAAAAGAAAGATAGCCCCCTATTTTTTTTAAAAAAGTCCCAATCAGCAAAAGATTACAGGTAGTCCTCCACTTACGACCCACAACTGAGCCGAACATTTCCATGGCTAAGTGGAAAATTTCCACTGGGTTGTGCCCCATTTTACGACCTTTCTTGCCGCGGTTGTTCAGTGGATCAATGTAGTTGTCGAGTTAGTCACACGGTTGTTTAAGTGAACCACTGACTTTGCTTGTCGGAAGGTCCCAAAACGGGGAACACGTGACACCACGGGACACTGCAACCGTCATAAATATGAACCAGTTGCCAAGCACCTGAATTTTGATTGCCTGATCATGGGGATGCTGCAACGGTCGTAAGTGTGAATCCCAAGTCACTGTTTTTGGTACTTCAAACCAATGAATGGCTGTAAATCAAGGACTGCCTGTATGGGTAACCTTGATTACTTCCACTATCTGCATGATAAGCCCCAAAATAACCATCTCTGGAATACCTTCATGCTCCCTAGATGGCTGTGCCATTGTGCTCCCAGCAACACACCTCCGGGGATATTCTCATCTGCAAAAGAGCCAGAAATCAGAAACCCTTCCTTTATTTCATTTCATCCCATTTTCAATCCCAGCCGTTCTATTTGCAGTCTGATCCTGCAATCCAGAGTCAGCTCCACAGCTGCCAGCCCCACATGCTGGTTTAGGACGTTGTAGGCCCATACCTGATTTGTTAGGGCAGTTTGGCTGTCCTAGGTGCATCGTAGGGTGGTTGTTCGCATAGACAGACGCCAAATGTTTCAGCGTTTCCTTATTTTCCACTAAAAAAAGGAAACAAAACAAACCAGTCAAAACTTCTTTTCAGAATGTTTAGGGGAGTTTTGGGGGGCATAGAATTGGCTAAAGGACCAAAGCCGAGTAAAGAGCCAGTCTGAAAAGATGTTTTGCAAAGCATCAGAAAGAAGAAAAAAATAATCCGCTCACCTGTCTGCACTGGTTTGTCATATGGGTAAGTAACAAGGAGTGACCCTCCATCTAAGGCAACTGAGAGGCTGAAGTCTTGCTTCTGGATCAGGTTCTCCATAATGGCTTTTGTTTCAGGTTCCCTTGCCCCGGAGGAATTGCCTAGCGGAATAATCACGGGATTTTTCACAGTAAGAGAGACAGCCTTCCCATTCAATTCTGGTGTAAATACACCACACAGTATGTGACTGGTGCAGAACCACATTGATCTAATTGCGATTTCAATCTGGAGGAGGAGGAGGAGGAGGAGGAGGAGGAGGAGGAGGAGGTGGAGGAGGAGGAGGAGGAGGAGGAGGAGGAGGAGGAGGAGGAGGAGGAGGAGGAGGAGGAGGAAGGAGGCTGTGGGTCCCTGGTACTCTCTTGAGTTTGATTGTTTTCAGTGCTAGAAGGGAATGGGGTTTGCTCTCTGTTTATATACAGTGGATTGCAATGCCTGTGTGTGTGTGTGTGTGTCCCTTGAATAGGCTGTTGTTTATTTCTTGATTGTTTCTTGGGTGTTAATCCCTCCTTCTCTGAGTGTTGATGGAGGGTGGACTGCTAATGACAATGCTCTAAACAATAGCCAACCAATACTCTCTGAACTACCATCTCAGACATATAACCAAGCAGTACACAACAGCCTAATCAGGGATCTACCAAGGAGAAAACAACAACTCCACAAACTTGGATAGAGCAAGCTAAGATACATCATCAGACAGCCAACCCCACTCCCTTCTATTACTCAAGATGTTATCTGTTGGATAACTGCAATATTTGCAAGAAAGCAAACTGGCTCAGATAGCAGCAAGAATTCCACACTTCAACCCTGACCTACATATGCTCTGTTCTATTGATATTATTTCAATCTGTATAACAACCCACTGGCTATGGGTTAAAATACATAAAACAACAGAAATTATTGAAAATACATTATGCGAGAGACAACCTACATTCAAAACATTAAAAAACATATAATTTGAATAAACAAACCATTGATAAGACATCTAAGCACACCAATGGAAAAAACTGAATTGCATGTAAGAACAAGTGATACATGATTAATCTCTACATGCTAAAACAATCCAGTAACCAAGGGATCAGAGGCATGGAACATTCTGTCTTCCCTGGTGCAGACAAAGGGCAGCCCAGAAAGGAACACATTAACCTGCTCTTACTTGCAAAATCTGTGTCCAGATCTTTGCCATTGGCATTGGCCTGTCCCAGTTTGGAGGTACAGTCGCCTTCTTGGGCAATCTCACGCCCATCTGGATTTAAGGACGGTACAATCACTATTCTTGTCTTCTCAATTAGCTGGGTTGGGGTGGGGGGGAAACAGCCAAAAATAAATTACAAAAATAAATCAGAATTGCATTTGCACAACATTGGAAAAGCGAGGAAACACCTATGGAAGAAGATATAATTAAAAAACATTGGACCGTGCAGAAATGGACAGATTGACATTGAAGATAAAAGAAAAAGAAGACGCAGAATATTTTCGAACTTAGGACTTGCTTTATCAATGGTTGGATAAAAGGGGTACAAATTAGGAACTTAAGAAGTATTACTAAGTAAACGAATTGACTCAGACAGTACGCTGTTCATTAAGCACACATTGCATGTAAAGAGAAAACAAATAAAAAATATGTTTTAAAAAATAACCAAAAACAAACCATTTCGTGGAGAATTAATCCACTCTATCTCACCAAGGAGGACTGGGATAACTGAAGAGGGGCTCACTTTAACTCATGGCAAAGTTTCAAGGTTTGCAGCAAGACTGAGCTCCTTCTATTAAGGCTGTTGGTGCAAAAAACAGCTTTTGGAAGCAAATGCAAAGAGTAACTTTCCTCTACCGAACAAGGTGCCTCTCTTTCATAACCTAAAATCCATTTCAGCAGACTGTAAGGAAATTGGGAAACATTCAAAGGTGGCTGTTTATCAGTTATGGTTACATAAGGGAGGATTTTTACTATAATTGTAAAGCTACTGTGGTGATTTTAGGCCAGACAAGGAATAATGGATGGAAACTGAACAGGGAGAGATTTAACCTGGAAATAAGGAGAAACTTTCTGACAGGGAGAACAATCAACCCATGGAACAGAAGTTGCCCCCCGAAGTTGTGGGAGTACCATCAGTTGAGACTTTCAAGAAGAGATTGGACTCCCATTTGTCAGAAATGGTGTAGGGTCTCCCGCTTGGGCGGGGGGTTGGACTAGATGACCTACAAGGTCCCTTCCAACTCTGATTATCTGTTATCTGTTGAGTGACGTGATGGGCATCCCCTTATCAGATCTGGATATTTTAAAACTCTTACAGGGCAAAACTCTTACAGGGTGTGTAGTATTTCAACATTTATAAACAGAGGAAAGAGTGGGAAAACAGAACAAAGCTGTGTCATAAAATATAAAGGCAGAATGACTGCACATAAAAGGCCTCACCTGGAACATTCCCAAACCAAGAGAAAAGCCACAGTGGCCTTTGCTCTCTTCAGATTTCAGACTACCGGAGATGGTTTTCCACAGGGCTCTAATATATTCACGTTCCACCTAATCTAATAAATAGGCAATTCTACAAGTATTTGCTACAATACTGTAGATCAGAGTGGGCAAATCCTTTGTGACTTGTGGACTTCAACTCCCACAGTTCCTGAGAGAATGTGGCTGGCTCAGGAATTCTGGGAGTCAAAGTCCACAGGTCATAAAGGGGCCATAGCTGCCCACCCCGCTGTGCCATGTTTCCCCAAAAATAAGACCCTGCCTTATATATATTTTTTGCCACAAAAAAGGCACCAGGTCTTATTTTTGGGATGAAGGAATGTCGTCCACTGACTCACCTCACTTGAATGCGTCGCCCCTGACCTTCTTTTCGCTGTCAGAGGCCTTCAGGAACTTTTTCCTGTGGCCAGCAAGGCTTTCCTGAAGGCCTCTGAAGCCGATTAAGAGCTCTGGATCAATCCACAGCTCTGGATCGGCTACAGGGGCTTTCAGGAAAGCCTTGCTGGCTGCAGAGGAAATGGGCCGGCAAGGCAGGTGTCAGAATGTGCAGGGTGTGGCTACAACTGTCCAAAGGTAAGTAGTAGGACAGCTCCACCACCCCACCCCCAGCCTAGCTTAATTTTTACCTGTGGACCACGCAGTGGGCAGGGTCTTAATTAGGGTTTATTTTGGAAGTAGAGCTTATATTGGGCACACATGTAAAAATCAAGCTAGGACTTACTTTCAGGGTAGGTCGTATTTTCAGGGAAACATGGTAGAGCTTACAAACATGTAGGTCACCCACCTTTGTGATAGCCATGTTCTTTTTGTAGTTCATGCAGAGGAACTCTGCCAGGGCCAGGAGCAGCTCGGTACCAACGGGGGCATTCCCATGGATGCCGGCCACAAAACGGATCTTCGGCTCTTCTGGCTCAGACTGGTTGGGTTTGTTAGAGATTTCCAGGGACCATATGTGACGAATCTCACGACTTTGGCCCAAGCTGCCAAAATAAAAAAAAAAGAGTAGAAGTCTATTGGCTGCTTTTTAAAAATAGAAATGGCAATTTGGGGCTGCTTTTTCATTCTGCAGAAGTTAAAAACAACATTTCCAAGAATGCTGAGACATGTATAGTAAGATATCAATACAGCAAGGAAACTACCTCCCACTGAAGGACCTCAAGATTGCTCCACAGGGAAAGAGCAACAAAACACCAACAAATGAATATAGTTCCAGCTACTTTTGGTTACTCAAGCTAAAAAAAATATATTATCACATTTAAAATAGTATGATTTAATAGCAACAGCACTTAGACTTACATACTGCTTCACAGTGCTTTACAGCCCTCTCTAAGTAGTTTACAGAGTCAATCTCTTGCCCCCAACAATCTGGGTCCTCATTTTACCGACCTCGGAAGGACAGAACGCTGAGTCAATCTGCAGCCAAGTCAGGATCGAACTCCTGGCTGTGGGCAGTTAGCCAACAAATACGGCACTCTAACCACTGTGCCACCACGGCATAATTTAAGCTTCTCATAGGTTTATTACTTTTTTAATTCATCCCATATCTTTTAGTGACACCAATCACATTACTAAGGTTATCAGCTACTGAATATAGTAAGAATTTTGGTACTAAGAACAATAAGCAACAAAATATTTTTTTCCTGACTTGGTGTTCTCAAGGAAAAAGAGTGAATCGCCTTTTCCTGATGCAGATACAACTTGCAGGAAAGTTCAGCTTTCATTTTGAGTAGAAAGCCTACCCCTAATGATTTACCAATCAGACCAACAAATCTGGGGTCTATGTGTCTCTGATACCAAACCAATAATCTCAGGGCTCACCCCGTCTTCCATTATTAGCAAAGGAAAAACACTGTTGAGGTAATATTTCAAAGCTCAATCTATCTGTATAATACATTATTTAGCAAGTATCAACATAGAATTTAGTTTGTCTAAATTAGATGGTGTATCCCAAAGATGCTTTTTCAGGAAGCAACCGGACTTTCTGGTTCTTTAATTTGAAGAATTAAACAGCTCTGACAGGATAGTGGGGAACTGAAGGATTTACACTCCTTGCAGACAGCTGGTCATTTGCATTCTTTTTAGTGAGTCGTTGAGGCCACTTGGAGGTTTGTCTATGTCTTCAGGGTCACCTGAGTGATGCTAATGATTCCTGTAATCTGCAATTTTTTCTTTTCTCTGGAAATCCATTCCTACTCCACCATTTTGCAGACTATAGGAACCAAGAGCATTATTCAGGTGACCCTGAGGACACAGAGTAACCTCTTAGTGCTTCAACGACCCTCTAAAAGGAGGCAAATGACCAACTGTCTGCAAAGAGTATAAATCCTTCCATTCCACACCATCCAGCCAGAGCTGAAGAAGCTTCTTGGATGAGAAGCAAAACGTCTTCAAAGAAAAAGAAGAAAGTCCAACTGCCTCTTGAAAAAAACACCTTTGGGACAACCATAACCTGGATGATGGAGAACCTCTACAGATTTTTTGATGCAGAGTGTTTTTTAGAATGGCGGACACAGCAACTCTGGACCGCATTGCTGTATCAGGTCACTTTCTTTAGGAACTTTCTTTCAGGAACACATCTGTGATCCAGTGATGGGACCCAGGCTGTGGTTTTCCAGAATGCAGATGTCTCCAAACACCGTCACATACCTAACAAGAGTTGTGATTTCGGGATAATTCAAATTCAAGCCTCTGAGGAACATAGACAGATCATTGTAGGGACGGTAACGTGAAGGCTGGACATCGGCTGAAGACGCCAAGAGGAGATGTTCCAAGCCATTCTCTGCTGAGAGGTCTTTGATCAGGGTTTCAAACTCCTTGGTGATCGGTCCGTTGGAGTCCGCCATGTTCACATGCGGTGCTGACCCTTCTTCAACTTTGGAGCCTTTTCGACTTAAAGTAAAGTTGACTTGTGCAGCGTTGTTCTCTTCAACTTTGACCATCTTGGTCTCTGAATTATACCTTCCAGAAAAAAAAGAAGAAAAACAGGTAAGAAGATGAAGGAAAGAAGGGATGCTGCAACAGTCATAAGTATGAAAAAAGGGCCATAAGTCACTTTTTTTCAGTGACATTTTAACTTCAAATGGTCACTAAACAAATGGTCAAGGACTACCTGTATCACAGTAAACATCACTACCAAATCTAACCAGTTATTGAGGGGGCTAAACTGATATGGCTATTCGGAATTTGGCAGGCTATGATGTTCCCAATTTCTTAAATCATTAACACTGCAAAAATTAAGCTGCTTCATTTAAAATTTACTTTGGCTTAATTGCACGTAACCTTAATAATAATTACTCCTTGCAGACATGCATGTATGTAGTCCTCGACTTACAATAGTTCATTTAGTTCGAAGTTACATCACTGAAAAAAGTGACTTATAACCGTTTTTCATACTTAAGACCGTTGGTCATGTGATCAAAGTTCAGATGCTTGGCAACTGACTCATATTTTTGACGGTCACAATGTCCCGCGGTCATGCGATCCCCTTTTGGGACTTTCTGACAAGCAAAGTCAATGGAGGAAGCCAGAGTCACTTAACAGCCGTGTTGCTAATTTAAAAACTGCAGTGATTCACTTAATAAATGGGGTGAGAAAAGTTGTAAAATGGACCAAACTCACTTAACAAATGTCTCGCTTAACAACATAAATTTTGGTCCTAAGTGGAGGACTGCCCGTGGTCATTTTATTTAGTGGAAACATTCTTATGCAAACCTCATAAAACAGAACCACAGAAAGAAAAGAGATGCTTCTTTTAAACCCCCCCCCCCCAATTCTCTAATTTCCTCTATGTAATTTAAACAGTATCTGCTGAGGCATATACCGCACTTCCACCTACATCTTACCACCGTTTATGAAACCACATCCTTTCTGACTTTTAATATGGGGAATAAAAGCTGCAGTATTAGGGGCAGAGCTACTGTTTTAAGTAGACCGAGAAGCCAAGAAGACACGCTGGCTGGAGGAATTCTGGGAGTTGAAGTTCACAGGTCTTAAAGGTGCCAGGGCTGGAGACCCCTGCACTATAGGACAGCAGGAAGCTGACTCCTGTCACTCCAGACCTCTGGCACACTTGTGATGGAATAAATCTCCGAAGTCTTAGGTAAAATTGCCTTCCTCTCAATTGCTCTCTCCTCGTTTCAAGTGAAGATGCCACAGCCTGGCTTGGTTGAAAGATGACGTTAATGTGTTCATCCCAGAGAATCCCTACAGACTTTTAGCTACACAATTTGGGATGAACCCACTTTGAATAGTGTGGGAGTAGGAATGAATGGATTCCAGAGAAAAAACTGCAGACTACAGGAACCAGGAGCACCTCTCGGGTGAACCTAAGGACACAGATAAACCTCCAAATGCTTCAACCACCCTCTAAAAGGACCAGCTATCTGCAAGGAATATAAATCCTTTCCTTCCTCCTCATCCAGTCAGAGCTGAAGGAGCTTCTTGGATGAGAAACGAAACAACTTCAAAAGAATAAACAAGGAAGTCCAGTTACCTCCTGAAAAAGCACCTTTGGGACAACTGTGACCTGGATGACTGAGAATCTCTGCAGACTTTTAAACCTTCCATGTTAAAAAAAAAAAGAAAAAATCCCTGCAATTTTCATCTTGCTTTTCATAGAAATCTGAGATTTAAAAAACTGCTCACAAGTTATTTGCAGTTTTTCTATGGGGCAAGAGTGATAAGCTGCTTGCTGTCTACCTTTGGAAGCCCTGAAGTTGATGTTCTTCTTTGGGATGATGTAGAAGATACAGTTAAGATATTTCCAGAGCCTTAACTGTGCAGGATTAAGAGGCTTCTTCCCATCCTTGTTTTACTTCAGTCACTACTTCTTCCTTGCAACCCCAAGAGACATACTTTTTTACTGGGACTATTTGCCAATAATCGCTTTTGTAAACTCCTGCTTGGTCACCAGTGATAGTATCCAGCCACTTGGTCATAGGCCCCTATTTTGTCTTTAATCTTTTCAAGTACAGGCGGTCCTCAACTTACAACCACAACTGAGCCCAACATTTATGTCGCTAAGTGATACATTTGTTAAGTGAGTTTTGCCCCCGTTTTAGGACTTTTCTTGCCACGGTTGTTAAGCGAATTGTTGCGGTTCTTAAATTAGCATTGTTGGTATTGTTGATAAGTGAACCTGGTTCCCCCATTGATTTTTGCTTGTCAGAAGGTCGCAAAAGGGGATGATACAAACCTGGGACATTGCAATGGTCGTAAGTATGAAACAAGCGTCTGAATTTGGTCACATGACCATGGGGAGGCCGCAAGGATCATAACTGTGAAAAATGGTCCTAGGTCGCTTTTTTCGGTGCCGTTGTAACTTTGAACAGTCACCAAATGTTGTAAGTCGAGGACTACCTGTACTACAATCCCTACAACAATCAAAATAGCAGCCTCTTTTGCTCTCTGTAGGGAACAGGTGATTTAATTCCAGCGCATTTAAGAAAGGGCCCTCAGGTGAGAATGACGGATATTAGATCACCGAAAGCCACGTGGCTTACCCTCGGGTGGATGCCGTGATCTTGTACGTCCCTGGAGCCAGCAGGCGCCAATAATCCCCGGCTTTGTAGGTGGAGACAGAGTGGTCAATGCTGGCGATGTTGATGGTTGCGTTCAAGATGCCTCGTCCATCCGTGGCATCCAAAACAAACCCCCAGACACCCTGGTGGACCTAAACGAAGAGAGATGAAGGGTTACACTGCGCAAGAGAGAGTCTTGGATCCGTGTCCCCCAAACCGATGAGAAAACAAGGGCCAGGGAAAGAGTGCAGGGAAGAGCAATGAAGCCGATTAGGGGGCTGGGGGCTAAAAAACATACGAGGAACGGTCACTGACAACTTCAAAACGGAGTTTATGCTGTTATAGCCATTTTTGATGTTTCTCAGCTTGCCACAGAATAAGGGAGGAGGGAAAGGTTTGGAATGTTAGCCTAGATGACAATCAGCAGCGATCATCTTTTATGTTCTATTCCATATCTTATTACTATTTTACATTTTCTGCATAGCTTCTCCCCTCTTTTAATTTTCTCAATTATATCATCTCAGTTCAAATCATTGTATTTATATTTTTTGTCTGTCCTGTTTCAATTATCTATTATCTTTTCTCATTAAACAAAGTTTCTCCTGTAGTTACTGATTGGAGTATGACGCCTTTATATCTTTTAAGTTTATCCATTTGACTCTTATTTAAGCTTCAATATATACCCTAAAGTTATAACATTCAATATAATACATAACTTCCATTCGGATTCTGCTTGGTACATTCTTAAAATACACACTATATTCTTAAAAAAAGAAAAAATTACAAATGTATGTAATTAAAACAATACATTCCATTCCAATTCAATTCTATCATTAATATTAATATTCATTAAAATCTTAACTTCTTTAACATTACTTTTCCATTAAATATCATACTTCTATGGGAACAATTATAAGCTTTCCATAATTAATTCCCCCCCCCCTCTTCACTTATATTTTATAAAACATTAACTAATTAAAATGTTCCCGTCCCTTCCTAATTCAATTTTCTCATTTATTTTATTTCACTTATTTTTCACTAAATTACACTATTTTATCCCTCATTTTAATCATACATTGTTTCCAATTTTCTAGTTATTTCTATTACTAATATAACAATACAATCTTATGTACCTTTACAGAATCCCTTTTTCAGTTAAATTTTCACCCATTATCTCTAAATAGGTCCTGTTTCTCTATATCTTGTTCCCGTCCTTTGTAACTTCTTTTCCTTTCCTTCTTCCCTCTCTTCTTCTCTCTCCCCTTTTTACCCCCTTGTCTCTCTACCTCTATTTCTCTCTTCTGTATTCCCCACTTCTGTTGCTTTCCAGTAATATACTTATTTTTCGAATTATTTTTCTTTTCTTTGGTTGTTTTTTTAAGTCTTAAATTCTCCATTCTCTTTTCCCCCTTTCCTTTTTCTTCCCCACATAGAATTACTTGTTCATTAAAGATGGCTTCTTCTTTGTCCCAATCTTCTTGTTTTGCAGACGTTTCTTGCTGTTTCTCATAGTTCTAAATCTCCATTTCTAAGAATTGAAAAACGAAGCCAAAAGAACCCTTCCCTTCTTGTGCATCTTCTTTGTACTTTTTAAGTTCCATTTTCAATTCATCCAGAAGTAGTGCCATTGTATAAATTTTTAAACAACCACCTGATTAATTTAGTCATTCAAATGCAATAACCAAGAATCCAAAGATCACCAAGTAATCCAAATACACGCAAGCTGTTTCCTTTTTCCTCTTTTTTTTCACTTTCTCTTCCAGAGAAAATTGAAGGGGCAGAAAATTATCTTACCTGCTTGATAAACTGCAGCAGAGACCGGCGGTTCTTCTCCCAGTATTTTGGCAACTCTTCTGCCTTGGGATATTTGACACAGCCCAATTCAATGGTCACCTCAAAGCAGTTTGTGTTAAGGTAATTCCAATCCTGCATGCCACCTGAAACCAGCATTATCAGAAGGGAGATCAAAGGCTTATGCTTAGCGGCGAAGGTCTTAATAAAGAAAATTAATTCCACAGAGGTGAAATCCTAACCATAAGACTTTGAGGTTGAGGAACAAAATACAGGTAGTCCTCGACTGATGGCCACAATTGAGCTCAAAATATATGCTGCTAAGCAAAGCAGTTGTTCAATGAGTTCTGACCAATTTTACGACCTTTCTTGCCACCGTTGTTAAGCGAATCACTGCTTGTCAAGTTAGCAATGCAGTTGTTAAGGGAATCGGGCTTCCCCATTGACTTTGTTCATCAGAAGGTTGCAAACGGGGATCACGTGATCCCAGGACGCTGCGACCATCCTAAATACGAGTCAGTTGCCAAGCATCTAAGTTTTGATCACGTGACCAATGGGGATGCTGCAACGGTTGTAAAGGTGAAAAGAGGTCATAGGTCACTTTTTTCAGTGCCGTTGTCACTTTGAATGGTCACGAAAGTAATGGCTGGAAGTCGACGACTAACTATAAAGCAAGATGCCATTTTAAGAAAAGGAGTTTCATATTGCCCAAAAAGGAGCAGTACAGGTAGTCCTTGACTTACAACAGTTTGTTTAGTGACCACAGTTACAACAGCATTGAAAAAAGGGACTTAGGACTGTTTTTCACACTTACAACCATTGCAGCATACCTGTGGTCACGTGATCAACATTCGGATGCTTGGCAAAACTGCCTCATATTTATGACAGTTGCAGAGTCTCCCTTTGTGACCTTCTGATAAGCAAAGTCAATCAATAAGCAAAGTCAATGTGTTGTTTTAATTACATATATTTATAATTTTTTCTTTTTTTAAGAATATAGTGTGTATTTTAAGAATGTACCAAGCAGAATCCGATTCATTTAACAACCAGGTTACTAGCTGATCAACTGCAGTGACTCACTTCATTAACTGTGGCAAAAAAGATCGTGAAATGGGGCAAAACTCACTTAACAATTGTTTCACAACAACACAAAATTTTGGGCTCAACTGTGGTGGTAAGTTGTGGATTATCTGTACTTCTTTTATATCAATAGTACTGAATAAAATTCATGTGAAATAAGAACAAATCTAAAATAGAAAAAGGGTTTTTAAAAAAGAAGATGCCAAATAGAGTACAGAACTGTTTTCTTAAACACCTGTGCCTAGCAGTAGAAGGCAGTATTTATTTATTTTTAAAAATGGAACTCAAGGAAATGCAGTTGGAACACTTTGCCGTTTCCTCAGTAAACACTAGCTGGGTTCATACACCGTGTAAATCAGGTGTATCTGGTTTGGACACATATAACAAGCAAATAAACATTTGTGGTGGGCAAAGCAGTTCAAATAAAGTGTTCCAAATTCAAAGCTCCTAATCTCAAAGTCAAAACTGTTTTGATGTTAAAAAATTTTTTTTTCCCCACAGTCCTCATCATGGCTGCCTTATAGGGAAAAATTCTTCACCTTGAGAAACTCGGAACAACCTGAAGAGGATTTTGGATCTTATTTTCGCACATAAAACCTATAGATGTTGTTGCCCCCTCCCAACAAACATCTCCAGCATTTATTCTTTCTCGTCCCAAAGGTGCTTTTTCAAGAGGCAACTTTCTGGTTTTCCTTTGACGACATTTCAGCTCAGCTGAAGAAGCTTCTTGGGTGAGAAGCGAAACGTCTTGAAAGAAAACCTAGAAAGTCCCGTTGGCTCTTGGAAAAAAAGCAGTTTGGGGACAACCATGACCTCCATGGACATTTATGCTTTACCTGGGACATTATACCAATTCGCTCCATTAGTGATGCCACGAGGGAAATATTCATCAGGATATATGTTGTCGCATGGATGGCCCTGGAACATTTCCACATTCTCCTGAAAGAGTAGAATATGAATTCAGATTCATGCTGTTACGCTTGAAATCACAGAGAAACTTTTCATGCAAAGAGTTTTTCCTTCAATACGTGCCTATTTATGAGCAGTAGTGCGAGATAACAGATCACAGGGAGGTGAAGTTCCCCGTGATCCCATGTGAGCTTATAAAAAAAGGCTAAGCAGGCCGAACCTGTTCAGCACTTGAAAGGGAGACAACCAGGAAATCCTAGGGCTTTGAGCTGGACTGAGAAGCATGCCGGATGGAAAAGGCCAGGCGCTCAAGGAAAACAATATGGACACGACTCTGATGTCACCAGTAGCTCACCTTGACCCCAAAGAGACTTGAGTTTACACATCCTTATTAAATTCAGGTTGGAAAAATCCAAGTCTTACATCATTACGGATTTTTGGGGTATCGCTTTTCAGCTTCCATTCTAAACAGGGTACATACAAGTAAGTAGTTTGTGAATGATCAAACTCCAAACTACATTTTTATTCTTGTGGATGGTACAGGTAGACCTCAACTTACAACAGGTAGTTTAGTGACTGTTCCAAGTTACAAAGGCACTGAAAAAGGTGACTTATGACCCCTTTTTTCACAGTTACAATCTTTGCAGCACCCCCATGGTCACGTGATCAAAATTTGGTGATCAACCGACTCATATTTATGACAGTTGCAGTGTCCCGGGGTCATGGGATCAACTTTTGCAACCTTCTGATGAGCGAAGTCAATGGGAAAGCCAGGTTCACTTAACAACCGGGTTACTAACTCATCAGCTGCACTGATTCACTTAACGACTGTGGCAAGAAAGGTTGTAAAGTGGTGCAAAAGTCACTTAACAAATCTCTCTCTTAACAACAGAAACTTTGGGCTCAATTGTGGCCGTAAGTCGAGGACTACCTGTATCTGAAAAATCAAAATATGTGAAAAATTACTACCTATTTATCCCAACATTAATCCAGTATACTATTCTCTTACAATTTTGACTGAATAAACCTGTGAGACAGGTTAAGCTATGTGATACTCTGGATCATCCACCAAGTTTCATAATTGTCAGAGTTCTTATTTAAAATTAAATTAAAATCCCTCTACAGTCACAGCTTTCGTACCCTAAAATCCAAGCAACCTGTTGGTTGAAATATAACAGAAGAAAACCTAGCAGGATCTACAATCAAGATAACAAGGACCTGCATTTTTTTTTTTTTTTGCAGAAATTAGTAAAACCAGAGAATAATGTCACCCACAACTTTTGAAAGTGTTGACTTGAGTTTATTCGGATCACATTACCCTACTATTTCCTCCAGATATTTGGAGCAGGCCTTCCTGTTACATTCTTGTATGTGTAACTAACAATTCACTTTCTTTGGAACTTTAGTGCCTTCCAAACATTTTGAATTAAATCTTCCAGGATCTCCCGGTCAGTCATTGGGTTTATACTTCCCTTTAGTATATATCATTCATTCCTGGACTTGTAAAAGAATTACAGTGGCTGGTTTCAGAATGATATTAAGGCACAAACCAGAGCGGTAAAATTTATTCCACAAAGCCACATGCAGGTCACAAAATGTTATAGGCAAAGTCCTTTCAGAAATTGCCAGAAAATTCTATTTTTTTTGAAGTGACAAGAAGAAAAACTGTATTTAACGGATCCAAAGTAATTTCATCTGAATTAATTCAAATCTACTTTTGGCCCTAACAATATCTACTTCTTTCTTTCTTTCTTTCTTTTTTTTTTTGGGGGGAGAGTTTGACCTCCACAAAAGTGAAACTGAAAAAAAGTTGTTCACCCTTGCTGTTGCAAAAACAATGGCAGGCAAACACAAACTAAAAACATACCCTTGCATTACAGTTTAGTGCAGGACTCCTTAATCTTTTTGATATTGTGAACCCCCTAAAAAGATAAATGAATTTGTGTGAAACTCTCAGCCCCGCCCTGAATAAAACAAATGATTTGTTTGCGGTTAGAGCAAAGAAATATATTCTTTACAAGGGTACAATTTCCATCACATTCTGAAGTCTGTTAATACTGTGTTTCTCATATAATAAGGCGGGTCTTATTTTTTTGAGTCCCGAAAAATGGCTAGGCTGTCTTTTCGGGGTGACTTAATTCCCCTTGCATCTTCGGGCAGGCGGGCGGCGATGGCTTGGATGTTGACCTCGGCGTTGGGGCACTTTGTATCAGGGTCAACGCAGGCAGCACCATATCCGGGTGTGCAACAAAGTACTTCCTAACAGCAAGTCCCCCCGCCATTTCCCCCACATTTCGCTTGTTTTAATATAGGCCTTAATTTGGGGGAGGGGCTTAATTTCATTTCATTCCTATAAAACATGCTGGGACTTCCTATTGGGGGAGGCCGTATTGTTGGAGAAACAGGGTATTATTTATTTTACATACTGCAATAATTAGCAAGGACTCCTACTTACTAATATAAACAAAAACAACCAAAACAGCACAGGTCCCAAAGGTGCTTTTTTCAAAAGGCAACTGGACTTTCTGGTTTTTCTTTGAAGACGTTTCACTTCTCATCTAAGAAGCTTCTTCAGCTCTGATCGGATGGTGGGGAAGGGAAGGATTTCTACTCCTTGCAGACATACTGGTCATTTGCATCCTTTAAGAGACCCCGTTGAGGCCACTTGGAGGTTTATCTGTGTCCTCAGGGTCACCTGAGTGGTGCAAATGCAGGTGTGGAGCCTTCTTGGAACTGCTGAAAGGACTGGGTTGTAGACTGGAGATATATGGGGTCATATCCCTCCCGCTCTGTGGAGGGAGGGCTGTTCAATTTGGAGATAGATGGCCTCTTGGACCCCCTCTTTCAAACAAGTGGTCCTCTCTGTCCAAAAGGTGGATTTTGCTGTCTTCAAAAGAGACACGTCTTTTAAATGCAGGTGGAAGTGCTGAATCTAGTCAGATTCAAAAGAATGCAAATGACCAGCTGTCTGCAAGCAGTATAAATCCTTCTATTCTCTGCTATCCGGTCAGAGCTGAAGAAGCTTCTTGGATGAGAAGCAAAATGCCTTCAAAGAAAAACCAGTTGCCTCTTGAAAAAGCACCTTTGGGACAACCACGACCTGGATGACGGAGACTCTCCATAGACAAAACAGCAAGGGGCATATAAATACACAATATTACTATAATCCCCATACCTAGTAAACACCGTAAACGTCCAATTTATACGGATAAAATTGACCATTTTCCCCCCTTATCCAACAGAACCTTTCCCAGAATCACCTTGTGGTGAGATGGGTGGCAAATAAATAAATAATACCGTGTTCCTCAGAAAACACAACCCATCCCATAATAAGCCCAATCCTAATTTTTTGGGGTGGGCCTAATATTGCCCCTACCCCGAAAATAAGCCTGGGGGATGGGCATGGCCGGCATGAGTGGCGGTGCGGGCATGGGAGGGTGGCAAGTGTCCGGCTGCAGAGAGGGGCGAAAGTCATTCTGCGCTGAACCAGAGGCCTTCCGAGCCTCCAGCGTATCCCAGGACTGCAACGCCGAAGATCTGGAATGGAGCCTTCTGCGTTGCAATCCTAGGATACACTGAAGGCTCGGAGTGGCGCCGTTTTTGTGAAAGGCAGGAAAATACGGAGGGGGATTTTCCTGCCTGTTATCCATTCCTCTTAGAGCAGGAGCCTTGCAAGGCTCGTTGTGGCGTTGCACTCATGAATGGCAGCACCTCCATGGGCTTCATCGCACTGGGGAAGCTGGCATCCTACCGTGAGCAGTTGCGCCAGTGTATCCAAACTCGCAGCAGGGCCACCGCTCACATGCACAACGGCACAGCAATCCTCGCAGGGTCCTGTTCGAAGAGACTGAGCCGATGTGACGAACCTCACGGCAATGCCGCCGCTCGCACGCACCACACTACAACAAGCCTTGCCAGGGTCCTGGGATAAGCTGAAGGCTCGGAGTGGAGCCGTTTTTGTGAAAGGCAGGAAAATGAGGAGGGAGAAGGAACTTGAGGAATGGATGACAGGCAGGAAAATTCCCCTCCCCATTTTCCTGTGAAAAAGGCTCCATTCTGAGCCTTCAGCTGATCCCATGACCCTGCAAGGCTTGTTGTAGCATTGTACATGCAAGCAGCGACACAGCAATCCTTGCAGAGTCCTGCTCAAAGAGGAGGTGCCGATGTGATGAACCTCACAGCCGCCGCATTCTTCCGCTACAAAAAGCCTTGCAGGGTCCTGGGAGAGCTCCTTTTGGCTGCTACAGAGGCAAGGCACGCGGGGCGTTCCTTCGGACAGAAGCAGCCCAGTGGCTGGACGAGGCACATGGGGTGAAAATTAAGACACCCCTTGAAAAGACAGCCTGGCCATTTGGGGGAGGGGGTCCTAAAAAAATAAGGCCCTGTCTTATTTGCTAAGAAATATGGTAATAATAATAATAATCTCAAAAGACTAGAAATTTAAAACAATGACATCATCCAGGAGATCTTTCTGACAAGTTAGATTATGCCATTGGATTATCATGCCATTATTTACTGCTCAAGTCTAGTTGCATTGGCTTTTAATTCTTGTAGGTACCTTACTGTGGGTGCTTTATATGTAGCATGAGCTAGATCAGGAGTGTCAAACTCAATTTCATTGAGGGCCGCATCAACTTCAAGGCTGTGGTTGACCTCGGGGCCAGGTGGGCATGGCCCGCTTGATGCCACTCCCCAAACTGCTGGCATGTTTCCTCTATGCACTGGGTAGACCGGGCCAAAGCTACGCTGGCCCGATCTTTCTTCTTTGCACTGGATAGACGAGGACCTTTGAGTTTGACATCCCTGAGCTATATAACTGCATTTTGTCTGCACAAGCCTGACAGCTTTAAAAAAAAAAACCCTGAAGCTTCTCTTAAGTTCCTTAAAACACCCCCAGGGAATCACAATCCGCATATCACAGTATATAAATGTGTGGGATAAGTAAGCCAACAGATCTCAGAGGTTCCAGGATCCGCTGGAGACACCTTCTAATAATTGTTACCTTGGCATAGGCAAGAGCTAGCTGCTGAAAAACAGCATCATCAGGGGATTTACTGTATGTGGCGACTCCTAGCCGCCCGTCATCATAGGGGTAGTTAACCACCAGAGATCCTGCGAGAAAGACAAAAAGAAAATAGCTTTCAGGATTTTATTAGTCTGAGTAAATTAATCATAGTATAAAAGCCAGTTGTTCCACCACCACAGTGAAGAATAATACTATTTGCTTAGATTTTGCAAGTAGTCACAACACTAATCCAGGCAAACAAAGACAACAATGAGTAAAAATCCACCTAGGGGAATTCATCAAGAGGTGGCAAGATAGCACCTGCTTGTTACTTGTTCTTAAAAATCAAGAGTCAGTACAGAGGAAATGTACTCAGTAAATTCCCCCCACAGTATAAAAAAAAAGGTGAATCTGGTCCTTTCAGAAGAGCTACACAAATAAAACCCACGGTTGTGCATACTTTAAAAATGACTCTGAAATTCTTTGGACCTCATGCAAGCACACCACCTATGGGGTTACTTATTAAAACAGGCATGTCTTTCCCCCCCCCCCAGGTTTCCAGAAATCTGGAAAAAAAGACAAATCTGTTTCAATAAATTTAATACAATGAGTTTAATTACATTTTAAGCGGGCCAGAGTCCCTTTGGACAGCGAGATGGGTAGCGTATGAATTTAAGAAACAAATGATAAATCAATCAATCAAGTAATTCATGCAGCTTTCTTTTCAATGCAATTTTAATCATTTTCAAAGTAACCCTAATACGAGCACATGTGCTGAATTTGAACACTTTTTTTTATGATTAGTACAGGCTCTCCTTGGGATGATCTTGGCCAGCAATCCTAACTTGTAAGCTCTTATCAGATAAAATTATGTAGTGAAACCTCTTTTCCATCCATTGGTAAGTTTTCCTGCAGTGAGGCCTGAGGCTTACTGAGTCTAGAATTAAAAAATGCTGTACGTTTCCACACAAGCCAGTCTGCATTCCTCTTTACCTCCATGCAAATTTGCCGATAGCACAAAAGGGTAGGTCTTCAGCCAGTTCATCACAGCTATGGTCTCTGGCTGCAGGGGTTCGGTGATTTGGACGAACTGATCTGGAAAGTTCCGATTCAAATCGTAGTTGTTGCTGTTGTTTCTTCCGAAAATTCCCGATACGTCTCCTAAGAAACAGAAGAGAGCCTGGTTGAACCATCTGTGCTTTATAGCAATTATCACTATCTATCCTTCCTGCACACAGAATTTCACAGATTAACAGGGTTGAAAGGGACCTTATAGGTCATTCTAGTCCACCCACCCCCACCCCGCAAGCAGGAGACCCTACACCATTTCTTCAATTTGCACTCCTCAGTTAAGTGAGCAAAGCAAGGGACATTGTTTTTTTTCTGTAATTCTTATTTACCAAGTCCCAAGAGATTTTATAATTATAAAAGGGAGAAATGAAAACTGTCCCCAAAGACTTTACAGGTAGTCCTTGAAGTACGATCGGAATTGAGCACACAAATTTCTGTTGTTAAGCAAGACATTTGCTAAGGGAATTTTACCCCGTTTTACAACTCCTCTTGCCACAGTTGTTAAGTGAATCACTGAAGTTGGTAAGTTAGGAACCTGGTTGTTAAGTGAATCTGGCTTCCCCACTGACTTTGCTCATCAGAAGGTCGTAAAAGGAGATCACTTGATCCCAGGACACTGGAACCTTCATAAATATGAACCAGTTGCCAAGTGTCTGAATTTTGATCAGCTGACCATGCAACAGTTGTAAGTGTGGAAAACGGTCATAAGTTCCTTTTTTCAGTGCCATTGTAACTTCAAACGGTCACTAAATGAACTGTTGTAAGTCAAGGAAGTTCTGCTTGTAGAGATTTTCCTAATTGCATGAAGAACCACAAATTGTTGCTCATGTTTCTGCAATATACCTTGGCCCCAAGCCATGATAAACATTTATACTAATCAAACATTTCAATTTGGAAAAATCCTTTCTTTAGAAAGAATCCAAGGTGTAGCCGAACAAGCTTCACCTTGCAAACACGGTCTCAGCTATTGTCAAATTTGGTCTCTTTCTTTCATTAATGACTCGGCTTTCATTGTTTCATCTTTCCACAGCCCCTACTTCGTGGCTTTTACACTAATAAATACTAAGCCTTCTTTTGTATGGAGATTCTTAATCATCTAGGTCAGGGGTCCCCAACCACGGTCCGCGGACCGGTACCGGTCCGTGGAACAAGTCCTACCGGGCCGCTGGTTTGCTGCCGCCATCTTTTTGATGAAAAAGTGCTTCCTGGTGAGCTTTTCCGGTAGAAAGCTCACCGGAAGCACTTTTCATCAAAAGATGGTGGCACCAGCGCTCGTGAGCTTTTCCGGGTAGAAAGCCATTTCTACCGGAAAAGCTCACGAAGCGCTGCGCCGCCATCTTTTTGATGAAAAAGTGCTTCCGGTGAGGTCACCGGAAGCACTTTTTCATCAAAAAGATGGCGGCGCCAGCAATGCCGGTACCGGGCCGCACCATAAAAAGGTTGGGGATCACTGATCTAGGTCATGGTTGTTCCAAAGGTGCTGTTTGAAAAGCTTTCTTGGTTTTTTCCCCTTGAAAATATTTCTCTTCTTATCCAAGAAGCTTCTTCAGAATCGCTTTTCCAAAAGGCAACTGGATTTTCTTGGGGTTTTTTCCCCCTTGAAAACCTTTCCCTTCTCATCCAAAAAGCTTCTTCAGTTCTGAAGAAGAAGAACTAAAGAAGCTTCTTGGATGAGAAGTGAAAGGTTTTCAAGGGAAACCCCCCCCCAAGAAAATCCAGTTGCTTTTGAAAAAAACACCTTTGGGACACTAAACCTTCTTTCTAACCGTACTATTTATTTGCTCTTGTGTAAACTGCATGAATTGTGTAGGATTCCCATCAGGTCAGGCAGGAAGGGCACTGTACAGGTCTCGTCTGCTAACTAAGGAGTTCTGTGCGATGGGACCCAGGGAGTGAGAGCCTTTCTACTCTGGCACATCATGCGCCCCAAGGCAAAACTTGGCCTTCCAGAGACATCTCAACACATGGCTTTCCCAACAGGCCCTGAATTCCTTGGGAACAGAGGTGGGTCTATTAAGTCTAATTTTTTCAACATTGCCCCAAGTTATATACATGTTTCCTGTTTTTGATGATCCTTTTAAGATGTGATTTTTACTCTTCTGTTTTTATTGTATGCCGCACAATCATGAGGTGGGCAGCTACATAAATTTAAGAAGACTGTAATTGCCAACTCCTAATGCCACCCCTTTTTACAATCTATTGCCAATCCTCCTTTGCTTAAGGGCTGCATTCAATATTATTCCTTTGAAGTCAATCAGTGAACTAACATTTAAAGACTATTTCCATTCAGCTATTTAAATTGCTGATAAAATCATATTTATTCAACTTTGAAACTGCCCATCTCCCTCACTCAGGGACTCTGGGCAGTGTACAACTAAAGTATGAAAACATAAACAAAATGAATATAAAAATTAAAAGAGGCAAAAGAGAATTAAAATACCACATTAAAAGTTAATTACAAGGTGGAGGAAGGGCCCTCGGGGCGCTAATCAGTCCCACATCCCTCATGTTTCTCTGTGTGCCTCAAGGAAGGCCATAAAGGCATGCTTTTATGCTCTTCTGGAAGGCCAGGAAAGTGGGGGCCTGCCTCACCTCTGGGAAGAGAATGTTCCACAGGGCAGGGGCAATAGCACAGGCGGCTTTCATCCTGGACCCTGCCAGCTAGAATTCTTGAACTGACAGGTCTACAACATACCTTCCCTGCCTGCCTGGGCTGATGTAAACTTTCATTTCCTTTCTTCGTGCTTTGCTGAGTTAAATGATGAAAGCAGGATAGTCTTATTACTTAATATAGAATGCCATAAGGGATCCTCTAAAATGACTATCTTATCACCCAAAGTGTAGAGATTCTCAGTCATCCAGGTCATGGTTGTCCCAAAGGTGCTTTTTCAGGAGGCAGCTGGACTATACAGACCATTCCCCACTATCCTGTCAGAGCTCAAGAAGCTTCTTGGATGAGAAGCGAAATGTCTTCAAAGAAAAAACAAGAAAGCCCAGGTGCCTCCTGAAAAAGCACCTTTGGGACAACCATGACCTGGATGACTGAGAATCTCTACACTTTGGGTGATAAGATAGTCATTTTAGAGGATGCAATGCACAGCACTAAATGCACTTGAAAATTGCATTTGATCCAGAGTGCAGCAGCCCATATGTTAACTGGTATCCATCACTGGCAAGTTTTCACATTTGTGTTACTGGCCCTGCATTGACTCCTGACAGACCTTCAAATGCAATTTAAAAGGTGGTTTTGGACGGATAAAGCACTAGGAGGCTTGGCACACAGGTATCCCCAGGATCAGAGTCTGCACAGAATCAGCCCACTTAGTAATGTCTCATTTCCAAGAAGTCAAAAGCCTCACTAAAGATCAGCGGCAAACCATTTCTGCACTGTGGCCGGCAAAAACACACTAAAATGACCACAAAGAGTCAAGCTAAGCTTGAGAAAGACCTTACTTCTGTAACGTGAGATAAATGGGCTTGTTCACGTTGTTATGAAAAAAACAAAAAGTTGTTATTTTGTTGTTAACGCCTTATTTTACTGCAACAGAGGAAGTTGGAAGTCAATGTTTCTTTTTCTTTTTTTTCTTATCCTTCCTCACTTCTCTTCCACCCTACTGTTTTCCTATGTACTTTTGTATTTCATATCTTATTTTATCTTATAACCCAATAAAAATATTAAATTGGAATATGAGATAAATGAAGTACAAGAGAGAAAAATTAGGAAACAGGCACAGAGATGAGTCAAGGAAAAGAAGAAATGCTGGGCTAAAACACAGAAAAGAAAGGGGGCTCTTTATGTACATTATGATAGAATAGAATAGAATTCTTTATTGGCCAAGTGTGATGGGACACCCAAGGAATTTGTCTGGGTGCATAAGCTCTCAGTGTACATAAAAGAAAAGAGACATTCGTCAAGTGTATCAAATGATTAAAGCCGAGTCACCTATCAGAAAAAAACAGAAGCTGTTTGCCCCATAAAACCACCACCTTTCCTTGTGCAATGCCTTTACTAGAAGGGTAAGAAGAAAGCTGGTAGGCAAGCCTACCTTCTATAGATTTCTCATAGCCATCGGGGTTCATCGAAGGCATGATATGGATCCGAGTCTTTTGGATCAAGTCAGTCACTTCAGGATCAGTTCCGTAGTTCTTGCAGAGGTACTCAATGAGATTGAGGAGCAATTCCCTTCCTACGACTTCGTTGCCATGCATGTTGGCAATGTACTTGAATTCTGGTTCACCTGGAGGAGGGACAGAGGTGCTTAGTTTAGCCATAGCACTTAGCAGTTTGTCTATATAGGATGACATGTAGAAACTGACATAGATCATACAAACATGGAGAGGGGGTGGGGAGGGAGAGAAATTGCAGTTCTCTCTCCTTGTTTGGTCTAGATCAGGGCTGTCAAACTCACGGACCAGATGTGTCATGCACTGGCCATGCTCAGTTTAGCAAAGGGGAAAAGTCATGATACATCACATGACGCTGCCATGATGGTGCAAGTTTGACACCCTGGTCTAGATGTTAACATGATATGAAAACACCGTTCACAGCCCACTAAATGAATCCAAGCTCTGCTCATGCCACATGAGTTATACAAGACAGTTAGACAACATTCAAATGTACATACCTATAAATGCATACCTATATGTGTTGGAATTGTAATATTTGTTTTACAATTTTTTTTACAAGTAACAAATTGCTTTATTGCTTTATTTAGGCCCAAACAAATGGTTTATGATGTTACCAGAACCTACAATGGACATAAACCTTAGGAATTAAAACTCATTTGGCCCAAAGAAGACTTTTAGTATAAAAAACATTTGAAATTACTGACAAAACTTCAAAATTGAAACTAAAGATTCAAACTAAAATCCAAAAAATTTGGCCTTAAAAAAATGATTATTTTAAACTTAGAAGTCCATCGGGCATTTATATATTTTGTTACTTCAGGAAGTACTTCCTCAGGTTTGCAAAAGAAACATATTAAACCTTGTTACTCTCTTACCCTATTTACAAAATTAATTTGATAGAAAAAACATATTAAAATGTAAACACAGTAAAAACAAAAATATGCAATGAAGAACCCTGAAAAATTCCTCTCAACCTGTTAATTATAGGGACAGAATTAAAACCTTCAAAATCGTAATATTCTACAATGGTATCACTATACATTAATTATTGCATGTAGTTGGTCCTGATTAACACAATTAAAAATGGCTATTATGGAGCAAATATACACTGCTCAAAAAATAAAGGGAACACTTAAACAACACAATGTAACTCCAAGTCAATCACACTTCTGTGAAATCAAACTGTCCACTTAGGTAGCAACACTGATTGACAATCCATTTCACATGCTGTTGTGCAAATGGAATAGACAACAGGTGGAAAGCAGAGGCAGGTAGCAAGACATCCCCAATAAAGGAGTGGTTCTGCAGGTGGTGACCACAGACCACTTCTCAGTTCCTACGCTTTCTGGCTGATGGTTTGGTCACTTTTGAATGCTGGCGGGGCTTTCACTCTAGTGGTAGCATGAGACGGAGTCTACAACCCACACAAGTGGCTCAGGTAGTGCAGCTCATCCAGGATGGCACATCAATGCGAGCTGTGGCCAGAAGGTTTGCTGTGTCTGTCAGTGTAGTGTCCAGAGCATGGAGGCGCTACCAGAAGACAGGCCAGTACATCAGGAGACGTGGAAGAGGCCGTAGGAGGGCAACAACCCAGCATCAGGACCTCTACCTCCGCCTTTGTGTAAGGAGGGACAGGAGGAGCACTGCCAGAGCCCTGTAAAATGACCTCCAGTGGGCCACAAATGTGCATGTGGCTGCTCAAACGGTCAGAAACAGACTCCATGAGGGTGGTATGAGGGCCCGATGTCCACAGGTGGGGGTTGGGCTTACAGTCCAACACCATGCAGGATGTTTGGCATTTGCCAGAGAACACCAAGATTGGCAAATTCGCCACTGGCGCCCTGTGCTCTTCACAGATGAAAGCAGGTTCACACTGAGCACATGTGACAGACGTGACAGGGTCTGGAGACGCCATGGAGAACGTTCTGCTGCCTGCAACAACCTCCAGCATGACCGGTTTGGCAGTGGGTCAGTAATGGTTTGGGGTGGCATTTCTTTAGGGGGCTGCACAGCCCTCCATGTGCTCGCCAGAGGTAGCCTGACTGCCATTAGGTACCGAGATGAGATCCTCAGACCCCTTGTGAGACCATATGCTGGTGCGGTTGGCCCTGGGTTCCTCCTAATGCACAACAATGCTAGACCTCATATGGCTGGAGTGTGTCAGCAGTTCCTGCAAGACGAAGGCATTGATGCTATGGACTGGCCCGCCTGTTCCCCAGACCTGAATCCAATTGAGCACATCTGGGACATCATGTCATGCTCCATCCACCAACGCCACATTGCACCACAGACTGTCCAGGAGTTGGGGGATGCTTTAGTCCAGGTGTGGGAGGAGATCCCTCAGGAGACCATCCGCCACCTCATCAGGAGCATGCCCAGGCGTTGTAGGGAGGTCATACAGGCACGTGGAGGCCACACACACACTACTGAGCCTCATTTTGACTTGTTTGAAAGACACTACATCAAAGTTGGATCCGCCTGTAGTGTTTTTTTCCACTTTAATTTTGAGTGTAACTCCACATCCAGACCTCCATGGGTTGCTCAATTTGATTTCCATTGATAATTTTTGTGTGATTTTGTTGTCAGCACATTCAACTATGTAAGTATTTCATAAAAATATTTCATTCATTCAGATCTAGGATGTCTTATTTTTGTGTTCCCTTTATTTTTTTGAGCAGTGTATTAAAAAATAATGAAAATTGGACCAACTCATTTATGAGGAAAGATTACAGGACATTAATCTTTGTACCTTTAAAAAATGGTGACTAAGTTAACAGACCTGATTCAAAATTCGTAACACCAGGGAGAAATATTTTCCCATTTTTCAAAATACTAGAATCTAGATCAGGGGTGTCAAACTGGCGGCCCACAAGCCGCAGGCATTACCTGCAGGCCACGCCCACCCCAGCTCCGTGAATGGAAAAAACATTGCGAAACATCATGTGACAGCAATGTGACTCCACCAGTTTGATACCCGTGATCTAGATCATGCAACAAAACTATATAATGGCAAATTACCTGCTTCGTGAATGCCTGGGTTATCCGATATTTCCATGGCATACAATTCCCTTTGCTCCACTGACTTGCCCACCGAGTAGAGCCGGGTAATGTTTGGGTACTCAGTGGCAAATTTCCTCAGAAAGATACCCATATCAGGGAAGTGGTGATGGCGAAAATCATCCGGCTGGATCACTTGGCGAGCAGAGGTTGTCCTGTTTACAGCAGTGATAGTTGCTGCATTGCCAAGAGAGTTGCTGGTGGTGATCAGTGTTTCCTTGGTGGGTCTGGAAGTCAACACTGTGACTGCAGGATGCAAGGAAAAATCCACTATGGTTGCGTTTGCTTCCTTCACTTCAATGTTCTCCGTGGTGACTGGCAGGTAGCTGATGGGGAAAAAGAAAGAGAAGAATATGCTTTTAGGTTGACATTAGCTTCACCTGGCTTAAGAGCATCCCTAATGGAATTTACTTTAATTCCATTACTAAAGGTAGTGTCTGACTTACAACAGTTCATTTAGTGACTGTTCAAAATCACAACAGCATTGGAAAAAGTGACTTAGAACGGTTTTTCACATTATGATCTTTGCAGCATCCCCTTAATCATGTGATCAAAATTCAGGTGCTTGGCAATTGGTTCATGTTTACAATAGTTGCTGTGTCCCAAGGTCACGTGATCAACTTTTGTAACCTTCTGACAAGCAAAATCAATGGGGAAACCAGATTCACTTAAAAGCCAAGTTATTAACATATCAGCTGCAGCGATTCACATAACTGTGGCAAGAAAGGTCATAAAATGGGGCAAAATTCACTTAACAAATGTCTCACTTAACAACAGAAATGTTGGGCTCCATTGCCATCGTAAGTTGAGGACAACCTGTATTTATTCACCTTGAATATTATTCCCACTTCGTTAGTGAAACAAGTAAGACCAAATAGCAACGTTATTATTTCTCAACTGAAGAACCTAACTCAAGGGTCCCATGTCAAAGCTCCATTTTTATGTCTGCTTAACTGCAAATCTCAGGCTTGCAATGTAGCTGTTCCAAATCCTTCACTCATTTTCTCTTAAGAAAGGGAAACCTTTTTCACAAAGAAACACTGAAGGTAGTAGGCTTAATCCTCATGGAACCACTGTCCTTCCCTGCTTTTCTATGCGCCTAGTTTTTTGTTGTCTGCACTAGCAATGTGATTATATGACAGCGCCTGCCTAGTTTATGGCAAAATGAGACAAAGCAGCGAGATTGGCTTCTAATATTCCCATAAAGCAACTCCTTACTAGAAGAAACTATGCCAAAGATAATGAACTTGTTGATGCCAGCTCCATATACTTTACCCCGAGACGGAAGCTGTGATATTATAGGTCCCAGGCACCAACAGTCTGTAATAGTCACCAAACTGTCCAGTCGTAATGTTGTGAGCAACCCCAGCCACAGCAATGGTTGCATTTTCCAAGGCAGCCCCAGTGACCGAATCTCTCACAAATCCTTTAATTCCAATATGTACCTGTATTAAATAAATGTGAATTAGATCCAGAACATGTTGTAAAAACTTTTAGTATTTTCATATTCAGCAACTTGCTAATTTCATGCTAAGTGATCTGTGCAATATTCTTTTTTTTCCTCATCCAAGGAAAGTTACAGGTTTCTGTTAAGCTTGCACACAAAATGAAATAAAATAAGGAATATAACAAGGAGAAATTGGCAGAGAATAGCACATCTCTTGCATAACAAGAGCAGCTGGGCAGCATCACCAGAAGGTTGGCATAAATCTAAAACTTGACAGTATGTCTGTGAATTTCTATATTTTGAATTCCTCTACATAAAGTTCAGTATACTAGGAAAGAGCAGCTACATTAATCTTTAGATTGAAGGAAATGTCATAGATTTTATCAACCATGCTCGCAGTTTTAGATTTCTTGTTCTGTAACCAAGGGATTTGTTTCTGTCACAGGCTGTCTTTCAAAAAACAAAATGCCAAGAAAAACAAAGAAGACAGTTGTGTGTTTTTGAGTCATGCTTGTAAAAGCCAAAAGATGAAACAACTCAGCTCTATTTTACAGATAAACATGCCATTTTTATGCACCGCTTCCGTCAAAATGCTTCACTCAAAACAGATGGTGAATTCATATGACTTTAGAATATGAAATTATGTTCAAGATGGTACGCAGAGCACATCATTTTTTATTGGTAGAGCTATCAACAGAGAATGTTATGTTAAAGTATTTGTTATCTAATATTATTATGTACTTTGTACTGATTCATATTCAGCATTATTTATCATTCATTAATAAAACTACACAAATGAGACAGAATTGTCTTTCTTCATAATGTCATTTCTTTTTGGATGTGACGTAACTATCTAATAAGGGATGTGATCACTCAGTGGCTAAGACGTTGAGTTTGTCGATCAGAAAGGTCGGCAGTTTGGCAGTTCGAATCCCTAGTGCTGCATAACGGAGTGAGCTCCCGTTACTTGTCCCAGCTTCTGCCAACCTAGCAGTTCAAAAGCATGTAAAAATGCACGTAGAAAAATAGGGAGCACCTCGGTGGGAAGGTAACAGCATTTCGTGCGCCTTCGGCATTTAGTCATGCCGGTCACATGACCACAGAGACGTCTTCGGACAGCGTTGGCTCTTCGGCTTTGTAACAGAGATGAGAACCACCCACTAGAGCCGGAAATAAGTAGCATGTGCGAGGGGAACCTTTATCTTTACCTATCTAATAATGGGTTCTCGCTTTGCAGTGAGGCAGTAACCTACTTTTTTATACCTTGGTGGGGTTGGACATATCCTGCTTCCATTTCATAAAAGAGCCTGCAGGAAAATCCCCCACCCCGTTTTCCTACTGATCGATCATACCAATCGAGACAGAACACATACCGGTATTAAGAAGCTCACAGAGTAAAGTGAAAGAATATGTCCCACAGCTAGAAGACTGAGGAAGGTGTCAATAAATTTATGGCCAATTGCTTCAATTTATGCAAAGCCAACAACTATATTGATTTATGAGGACATGGCTTGACACCATCCTCGACAGAATCCTCATGGAAAATAAGCAATGCTATGCCGTTTATTTATTAATTAAATGTTTATCCTGTCTTAATTACTTTATATGTTACTCAAATAAAGAGTCACATTGGTTGAGATGGGTAACATACAGATAAATAAATGATACTTGTTTCTCCTCTTTCCCCCCACAACAACCACAATGTGTGGTGAACTGGGCTGATAAAGAGGGACTGGCCCAAAGACACCCAATTGGCTTTCATGCCATGTCAGGACTAGAATTCCCAATCTCCTGGTTTCTATGTCAGCACCATAACCAAACTGGCTGTCTTTTAAGTCAACTCTTTAAGTGAAAAAGCATTTGTGTAAATATTCAGCGAACCAAGCAGAGTAGGCAACAGGAGCTGAAACTCCTGAGAGGGAGCAAAAGACAGCTTCAGAATAAGATATCATTTTTTTTTAGACTTTAGTACAGTTACGGTTACTAAATGTGTTTTATGCATGGTCCTAAATATTTCTGTGAAAGATGAAAAAGGGAAGAGATTTATACACATGATCACTATACTCTGGCAGAGTGAATTATCAGAACAAGTTCAGGCAGGTTTCATATGCGGCTGCAATCTATGCCTCAAGCCATTTGGTTTTAAAAAAAAAACCTTCTCCTCAAGGAACTCAAATGAAAGAAACCTTTTTCCATGCCTAAAGGATGTCCTGCAACAGATTGAGATACTGAGTGCTCTGCTCTCCGTGTGTTGCATGCAGAGTGACTAATTTCCTTGAGACCTGTAAAAAACAGTAATGCTGAAGACAGTGACGAACCAGGATCTGTCCCCTGTTTTAATTGGTATTTCAGTAACCTTTGTGGTGACTGCCAAGCTGTAATTTCCAGGAGAATTTTAATATATGCACAACAGTTGAATGACAGGTGCAGGCTGGACAAAAGCTAATTTTTCCCTTAGCTCCTGTGATATGAAAAGGGGGTTCCTGTGCAGTTATAATTATTGAAAAAAGAAATTATCACTGCTATTGCTGATATATGAGCAGCTCAACTTTGTCAGCACTCCGTGCTACGTACAAAAAGGACAAATGACTCCTTAAGCAGAGTTAATCCTTTAGTCTGGACAATACCCTGAACCATTTCGTTGTACGCAAAGAAATTTCATTTTAATGTATGCTGATTAGCGTACATTCAAAGTGACAATAAAGTTATTCTAACAAGTTCTAACCACAGATTACACAGATTAGCTCCATCCACAAAAGGATACCAATTGTGATTCACAGCCATCAGTGATAAAGTTTCTAGGATTAGAATGCAATAATCTGAACTGTAAAACCATGAAATGGCTTAATATACCATGTCTGTATAGTTAGTGGTTGGCTCCATGATCAGCCGTTCTTTAATCAAACCCTGAAAGGTAGTGTCTGCATATACTTGACTCTAATACAGGTAATCCTCGACTTACAACAGCTCCTTTAGGGACCGTTTGTAGTTACAGTGGCACTGAAAAAAGTGACATGAATATTTTTCACACTAATGATCACTGCAGCATCTCCATGCTCCTGTGACTTAAGGTCAGCCTAAACTCCAGCATGGTTTCGTGACGCTTGCTTGCTCTTGGCTGCCACAGAAATGAGGGGGGGGGGGCATTTGGAATGAGGAAGTGAGCTGGTGTGGAGTGATCCCATGAGATCTGGAAGGGAGGTTTGCACTCACGAATGTAGAGTGGAGTCGTTCATACTTCTTCAAGGCCAACCATCCTGATACTCCAGCGGTGAGAAATACATGCAGAGGAACTTTCTCATTAATACCTTACTGGATGTTGGTTGGCCTCTTGGTGCTGGACCCCAGGGAGAGGGACTTGGGGTGACTTTAGTGTGTAGCTTTCACACGGTTTGCTTGAGATCTTGCCTTGCTTTTGCTGCTATCAGTTCATTCTTAGTAAAAGTCCCTCTTCTCTAAATCAATGGAGTCGGAGGGTTTCTTTCTTAGGGTTTGAAGGGAGGTAGCCCTGACATTTACATTCAAACACTTGGCAACTGACTCAGATTTATGATGGCTGTATCCTGGGATCATGTGATCCCCTTTTGCGACCTTCTGACAAGCAAAGTCCATGGGGAAGCCAGATTCACTTAACAACCGTGTGGCCAACTTAACAACTGCAGTGATTCACTTAACACCAGTGGTAAAGAAGGTCGTAAAGTGGGGCAAAACTCACTTAACAAATGTCTCATTTATCAACATAAATTCTGGGCTCAATTGTGGTCATAAGTCGAGGATTACCTGTAATCAATAGCTGAATACAAGGAATATCATTTAATCTGATATGTAAATATTGCCAGTGTTGACTTTAGATATGAAAGAGAGATCAGGACAGGAAGTAACTTTGAAAGAACTATGTGTAACTCTTGAGATAAAGTATTTTTGAAGATACTTGAATATTTCTGAGCACACACAGCTGCAGTGAAAAATCTGAGAGAATTTAGATAATATAAGTGACCCTGGATAAAGCTTGTGAAGACCCAACCAGATACCTTTACCCTGGGCAAATGAAACAAAAGTTACTTGAGCGAGGGGGGAAAAATTACTTATTCCCTGCTTAGTTGGGTAATTGTTAAATGTGTTAAGAGTGATAAGAAACTTGAGACAAAGATCTGATTAAAACAGATCTAATTATGGCTTGCTTGGCCATCAATTTAATAAATAGGATACGATTAACTGGAGTTATAAAACTGCTAAAACCAAACCCACTTATTATTACAGCTTAGCATACATCTCTAAACCAAAGTCTTTTTGTGATTTGAAACAAAGAAATTCAAACATGGATCAGTGACACTTCCTTCTTTTTAAATATTGCCAGAATTTTGCTGTACCACAGTTACACTTTCTCATATTTCATTTGGTACGAATCGTGCTAAATTTTACATGGGTCATAAAACAATAATATGAACATTAAAAATTGTGTCCTTGGTCCAATTTATGAGTCAAAAGGGATTAGGCAGAGCTGACATTCTGACAAACAAGAAGCATATTCAAAATCTACAGGCAAAGAAAGCCCTGACAGAGATGAATAGTCTTTTATTCAGAACAAAGACAGATTCAAATATACATGGATTCAGGGGTGGGATTCAAATTTCTTAACAATCAATTCTGTGGGAGTGGCCTAATTTGTGGGTATGACTTGGTGATCATGTGACTGGGTGGGCGTGGTTTGCTGACTGGGCATGGCTTGGTGGTCAAGTAAATATTATAAATATTTGTGAAAATATTGAATTTTTTTTTATATAAAAAAGCAACTTTTACCCAAAATCAGGCAAAGCAGGCAGGCAGATTGAGTTGCTCACAGAAACACAGATTCACTTAGAGATCAATCTTTCTGCAATCTGCCCACCTGAGTCTGTCACATAAAATTTGCAAGCAAACTCACAAAATTAACTCACAATACACCATGTATGCAAATACTTATTTTTTATATATAAAAAAGAGCAACTTTTAAAAAAAGAGCAACCAAAATCAGGCAAAGCAGGCAGGCAGATTGAGTTGCTCACAGAAACACAGATTCACTTAGAGATCAATCTTTCTGCAATCTGCCCACCTGAGTCTGTCACATAAAATTTGCAAGCAAACTCACAAAATTAACTCACAATACACCATGTATGCAAATACTTATTTTTTTTATATAAAAAAGAGCAACTTTTAAAAAAAGAGCAACCAAAATCAGGCAAAGCAGGCAGGCAGATTGAGTTGCTCACAGAATCACCAATTCATTCAGAGATCTATCTTTCTGCAATCTGCTACCTGAGTCTGCACTGAAAAATAGAAGCTTCAGTCCTAAGGTAGGTTCAACTCTGCTTTTAGATTAGCTACAAAGCAAGAAATCCAACAATTTCCTGCTAATCTAAATCTCCCAGCCCTGCAGAACAGCTGATGGTGGGGGGGGGGGAGGAAAAATAGCAATTTACCAAACACAGGAAAATTGGAAGGCGCTCATGCCAGGTAAGGGGTGAGTGGGTGGGAAGGGGCGGGGCCAGCCAGTGGCGCGATTTGCCGGTTCTCTAAACTGCGCAGAATCGTAACAACTAGTTCTATAGAACCGGTCTGACCAGGTAGAATCCCACCCCTACATGGATTGTTTTGCTAACATAGTCAAGAAGAGAGTTAAAGTCAAATCTTACTTTTTCAATGAAAGTGAGCAAAGATTCTCGGTTATTCAGCCATTCTTGCTCAAGTTGAGAAGCTGGTGGGTATTTGCAACAGGAAAGTTCAAATGTGACTTCAAAGCAGTTAGCCCAAAGATAGTTATAATCTTGCATTCCACCTAAGGCATGTACAGAAAGAATCGTGAAATAATTAAGCAAAGAATAATCTTTTGCACCAACAAGACTTCTCTTCACATAATTTCAAATTAGCATTAGCATCAGTAGGCAGGAAAACCCATTTGTGCAAACGAAGAAAAAAAAGGTTTCAACTTTCAAAGAAACAAAGGACCATTTAGGAGGGGGGAAATCTGTGTCTGCTACTTTAAAAATAACAATTGAAATTCTGAGATCATGCAACTTCCCTATTTGTCATAGGTGATCTTGTTTACAAAAAAAACGTAACAGGTTAATATGCAGGAGTCCTGATTTTTCATTATGTCTGAGGCATTTTATACTCATCTTCTCTTTTTATTCTTCAGTAGGTCAATACTTGATGCTTAGAATTGGACTAACCTTTCAAGTATACCATATTATTGAAATACTTATGTTAATTTAATTGTATTTAAGTACCACATTGATATAATTTTCATTTTTCACTCAATCTAAAGGATTGTACATTCTCATATATACCGTATATGTAAACTCTTCTTTTGAAAAACTAACAGTAAAGTGCATGTCTCTCCTCATTTTTATCATTACTGTACTCTTAACTGTACTGTAAGTTAAGCTTATCTATCCAAAGAATGTACCTATCCAAAGTCCCAAAGAAAGTTAATCACAACTTCCAAACAAGGTGCCCCTGTTCCAATGCTGATTTAACAGTATTCTTAAGGTTAACAAAATAACCTTTTCAGATTTCAAAGCAGGAGTGCCAAATTCAGCAGCAAAACGATAAGCAGATGAAAGTGCACCCTGGACAAATATGAAATTTGTTCTTGCCATGCAAAGTCATATAGCAAATCCTTGTTCTTGGCACATTTAAAATATAATGTGAAAAACACACACACAGGTAGTGCTCATTTAGAGACTGCCTCGTTTAGCAACCATTTGCAGTCACAACGCTGTAACTTTTAATGGACAAATAAGCTAGAAAACAGTCACAGAACTCTTTTTACAAAGGACGACTGCGGTGGGATGACTATATGCTCAAAAGTGGAAAAGTTCAGAATTACCCACAATACAGGAATAGTCGGTGAAAATGTTGGAATTTGCACGGATGGCTAAATTGACTTCTTTGATCAGAGAAAAGACAATATATTTGTGACTGGAAAACTTGTGTATATTTTTTGCATGAAACAAAAAAAAAGGCACTTTTTGGCTTTGATGATTAGGAAAAAATCTAGATAATGGAAATAGTATGTTTTGTAATCGTAACAGTAAGAGATAACTTTATAGTTACAGAATACTTATATTTGCTGCAAAGGAAATTTGCAGCATCCCACAGTCATGTGACTGCAATTTACAATTGCAATTTTTGAGGAAGCAGCAGATTATCTGGACGCTTCTTGGTTGGGGCTCCTGTCAGGTATAGCGCTGATTCATTTGTAGAGGGCCTTTGGAAAACAAGAATGGGGGTGGGGGAGTGTGTGCAACCATTCTTCCCCTCCTGGATCTCTCAGGGGCCTTTGATAACACTGATTTTATTTATCAAATTTGTATGCTTGCCGTACTCCCAAACAGTTTGGGAGGCTCACAATACTAAAAAAACCAAGAGACATACATTAACAGCCAGTAAAAAAAAATGGCAAGGATAACAAAATGGGGAGGAAGGAAGCAGTGTCTTTGCGCTCTCTCTCACTAAAAAGCTCAGGTGAAAACCCAGGGTGGGGGCCACCTGGGCCTTTCCGAGAAACCTCATTCAAGAGGTCACGGTATTAGGAGTGGATGCGTGTGCACTATGTTGTGGTGATTCTTCTCCTTTATTTGGCATCCGTTTCTCTCCACTTCTATTTAGCATTGACATGAAACCAAGGTCAGTGAATGGCAGAGTGTGAAAGATCATCAGCTGACGATACTCAGTTCCACCTCTGGCCAGGTAAATGAGGACACTGAGGTGCTTATTGAGTGCCTGGAGGCTATGAGAGTCTAGATGTGCAGGAACAGACTGTGACTCAAGATGAAGAGGCTTTGGCATTTCAGGTCTCCTGAATCCAGCTATTTTTCACCTCTAATTGGCAATGGACTAGCAGTTCCCCCAGAGTTTGGTAGACTCATGGCTCATGTTTGAACAGCAGGTGCCAGCTTGGCTAGGTCACTTTTGTCCATATTTGTGTGCCAACTGCATGTCTTCCTATAGCGGGAGGCCCTTCTGGCAATTCACCACGCCCTAGTCACTTCCCAGCTGGATTACTGCAATGTGCTCAACATACAACTGTTCTTGAAAAGTAATGAAAGTTCTGAATAGAACAGAATAAATAAAATAGAGAATAAATTAGATAATAGAATAGAAAACAGTACTAGGATAGAGATAGAAATAGTTTAGGGTATGACAGAAGAGAGAATAGAATAGAATAGAATAGAATAGAATAGAATAGAATAGAATAGAATAGAATAGAATAGAACAGAACAACAGTACATGGAGTGGAGTGGAGTAGGAGCAGACTAGGAGCAGAGCCGAAGGGAAGAGAATAACTTTATTGGCCAAATGTGATCGGACACACAAGGAATTTGTCTCCGGTGCATAAGCTCTCGGTGTACACACATTTGACAATTACACAGTGATACGTCATAGATCATAAATCATACTTACAACCATTAATCATAAGATACAAACAAGAAGTGATAAATCAGAAGGAGAAGATAGTAGGAAAGATGAGAAATGAGAAGATGAGAAAGATAATAGCAAATACAGCCCACTACATGGGTAAATTTCTTAGTCCCAAAACAGTGCTGTGGGAATTAAGTGTTCAGCAATATGGCGGCATGGGAGGGTTGTGGTGGGAACTGTCCTTGTGTCTGGTTGTTTTGGCACGCAGTGCCCTATAGCAGCATGTCCAGGATGTGAGGGGTCCGACTGGTTTAGTGTGCAACAGAAGAGGCATAAAAAGTGGTTTTTAAACAGCAGATGCAGTGTTGCCCAAGTTAGATCATTGTTACACAAGCTGCACTGGCTCTCAGTAGGCTTCTACATGCTACTGCAGGTGCTGGAATGTGCACTAGGCCAGCTTACTTGCGAGATCACATATCCCTAAAAGTTTCTCAGGTGCACCAAGATGGGTGAAGTCCACATCCCATCTTATGGGACCAAGGAATTATACCTTGTCTACTGCAGCACGTCATGTAGATGTCCCCCCCCCCCCCAAGATCTAGAACAGCGGACCTCAACCTTTGAGGTACCAGGGACTGGTTCCGTGGAGAGAAGTTTTTCCGTGGACCAGAGAGGATGTGGCTTCGCATGCTTCCTGCATCCCACATGGCCCAGTTTCTGGCATGCTGCAGCCTGGGGGTTGGGGACCCCGGATCCAGAAAGTCCCAACTCTCCTGGCTTTCCCAAAGACCTGGCTAAAATCCAGACACTGAGCCAGAGTGTTAGATGAGCTTAATATAGGTGTGGCTGGGTTATTGTGCTGTAAGTATTTTAGTGTTGTGTCTGTTGTCTAGAATGGTAGAAGTTTCATTATATTGTTTTTCAATTTCCAATTGTTAGGCTCTCAAAATTCATCTCTAAGATGGGCAGCCGTGGCAATTTTCTAAGTAGATAATTAGCTTTATGTAACATGGGAAACTGTCTAAAGGACTTAAAGAAGTACTGTAAATACCACCGTGCCAAGGAAGATTTTCTCTTAAGCAAACACGGAAGTTTTGAAGTTCACAGCTACTAACAGATCTGCTTATAAAAATGAGCAGCGCCAGTTTGTCACATTTTTATTTTTTTAATGGAGAGACAGATTGCAAGAAGGTTTACCCAATAAATGCTGTGAAGCATAAAAAGCAGGAATCTGGAAACATAGTTGGGAACAGTTGGTCTCTGTGATATATGTTTCTAAAAAGAATCACAATTTAAAAACGTGTTGCATAAGAAAATGAAGAAGGAAAAAGCAAAAGAGAAACTGAGATGAAGAAGCTAACATTTGTTTCAAGTATTATTACTGCTGCCATAAAATAGAGCAGGGGTGACACACTGCTGTTTTATGAGTTTTAGGTTTGTGATATTTTGATGTTGCTCTTTTTAACTGTCAGATGTTGTGAATTATAGCAGTATACTAAAAATAAATAAATGTTTCCCATCAGGAGCCTTATGATAAGTGATGAGGGGTTGTGGGACTTTTACTTCAAAATAGCTGGAGGGCATCAGACTATTTGTTATATATAAAACATGTATTTTCCTGTTATATGATAGCAAAGAATTAATCTGTAATTCATAGTTTTCTACCTAACAGAGGTATTTGTAAATATGAAAAAAGAAATTATGCTTCTTCAAGGATATCCTGGTTTGAGCTGAGTAATAATTTTAAGTTTTACAACTATTTACTCATTCTATTTCCTTGTACGGTACATTAAACCCAGCAATCCTTGTAAATATAATTAGCTCATATCTTATTGCACTATTTGGGTGTGTTTGCTATGATGAAAGAGAGAGAGAGAGAAATGGGGGCTATAACAGGAAAATGAGATAATGATTGCTGATAAAAAGAGATAGTTTTATTTAAATAAGACATTTGGTCAATGCAAAAATCTGCTGACTAAATTAAATTATTAATTTTATTAGAACAAAAAGTTATTTTTTATTAGATCTGACATCTAATTATGACAAAATTAATGAAGTCCTTATATAAAAGTATTAATAGACATAATGCATGGCTTCAAAATACTATCTCTTTTCCATTGATAACAATGAACTAATTTTATTTTGATAATTAGACTTATGGTTGTTTAATCTGTTTATCACTAGTTTAGATGAAGCTAGTGAAAAAGAAATCAGAACAGTTAGATCTAAAGCATTTAATTAGAATAAAAGATGCTTCTTTAACCCAACATAATTTTTAAAGAACATAAAGAGACTAAACATAAGGAGACTTAGCAACATCATATTTACTTCAATCCAATTTCTTTTTTCAACATTTTTAATTTAATCAAATTTATAGGTTGTCTAAATTAAAGCTATCATTTCTAGGCAGCTTACAAAATGTAAAAAAAAAATATTTAAACTTTAACAGAAAATTATTCAGCACAAACCCACATACCCACAGCCATACATATCACAAGGGCAACAAAACCAACTGCAGAATCGTAAAGCAAGAAATCAGGAATATATAGGTTGGTATTAGAGATGTCTATTGTATTAGAAATCAACTACACACAAAAAATCCAGTATAGATATCTTTAAACATTATTTCGGTTAGATCTTAGGTATACCTTGTAATGCTGAATGTATATTCAGAATCACAACTCATTTTAATTTAATTAAACATACTTGTTTAGCTACTATACCAAAGCTAACCTTTGGCGTAACATACAATCCTTTGCAATCCTTTTTCAATCAACAGCAACACCGAAAGCACATAATTAGCCATGGAAATATCTGTCAGAAATAAAGACATCAGCATAATTTTTTTTCCTGTGTTAAATGCCTCAACGTATCTATTTTCTTCATAAAGAAACCTTACTATTCATAAGATTGGAATATAGTATTTTCCTTGTTTACCCGCTTTTCTACATGCTTTTGCAATCTTTCCTAGCAGTTGAGTACCAGTATTTCATAAATTATTGCAATTGAAGTCTGGGTCTCATTCTCCCTTGTGAAAGGCCTGGATGAATAACCAGGGCTTCAGGGTTCTTACAAGCAGAATATAGAATAACAGGCTTGGAAGCAACAGCAGAGCGTAAAAGGGGGGGGGGTGATCTAGTTTTTTTGAGGGGGGCCTCATTCTTTAGGTTCTCCTACAGAAGGCACATTTCCAGAGTTCCAATAGATAACATTTAACTGAAGGAATTGGAAGTGTGCCAACCCTGCAGGATCCAACTACCTCCTAGGCAGATGTTGAGGGAGACAGTTTCGGTATTTCCTGGATCAAAGGTACCTTCAGACCATCACCCACCCCCTTGTCCGTTCACAGCTTGACTACTCTACCTGGGCTACCTTTGAAGACACACACACACACACACCCCCGCAGAAACTTCAACTGGTCCTAAGTGCAGGGGAGGGCATGATTCAATATGCCCGTGCAACACTTCTGCTTCACAAGCTGCTCTGGTTTGATGGTTCATTTCTGAGTACAATTCAAAGTGCTGGTTATTAAAGCTTACAATGCCGCAGGGCCAGGTTACTTGTGGGACAACTTGTCTCCCATATTAATCAGAATAAGAGCAGTTGCCTCCACCCATCTTCAGGTGGAATGTGTAGCATTCTTCTAACTTGGGGGATCCGGAGGGAACCCCAACCAATTGCAATATGCCCAAACAAGCCATACACAAGTGTTATGTAACATCCTCCATACAGGTAGTCCTCCACTTACAACAGTTCATTTAGTGACCGTTCAAAGTTAGAACGGCCCTGAAAAAAGGGACTTAGGGCCATTTTTCACACTTACGACCATTGCAGCATCCCCAGGGTCACGCGATTTACATTCAGATGCTTGGCCACGAACTCGCATTTATGACAGACGCAGCATCCCGGGGTTACATGATACCATTTTGCGACCTTCCTGACGAACAAAGTCAATGGGGGAAACCGGATTGGCTTAACGACAGTGTGACTCATTGAAGAACTGCAGGGATTCGCTTAACAAAGGTGGCCAGAAACATGGAGCAAACTCACTTAACCGATATCTCACTTAATGACATACATTTTGGGCTGCATTGCGGTCGTAAGTCAAAGACTACGACTTGCGAGCAGATTTTCCTTCTGAGGCAAAGGGGGTTCTTGGCTGAATCCAGCAACCCTCTCAAATTCTCTTCCTCTACGATGGTTTATATAAATATTTCCAGTTAAGGAAGTGCAGCATGAAGGATTCAGGGGTGGATTGTCCCAATTCTGATTACCTGCATCCAGACCTCCCAGCAGGGTTAGGGTAAGGTCCTAGGTGTGGTTCCAAAACCCATGTGCCACCAACCGAGGGAGAACAGCTGCAACACATTATCCTCCTGTCTTATCTGTGGTTTATTTACTTATTAGAGTCCCGGTCTTTCTTGCATGGGCTAATAAATCAAGGTGGTGAATGTATCTAATGCTCCTTCCTCCTCCTACAATGGCACGGAAAAAAGGGGCTTATGACCGTTCTTCATACTTATGACCAATGCAGCTTCCCTATGTTCACATGATCAAAATTTGGATATTTGGAAACTGGCTCTTATTTATGACAGTTGAAGTGTCCTGGGGTGATGCGATCCCCTTTTGTGATCTTCTGACAAGCAAAGTCAATTGGGAAGCCAGATTCACTTAACAACTGGTTTACTAACTTAACAACTGTAGTGATTCACCTAACGGTGACAAGAATCGTCATAAAAGGGGGGCAAAACTCACTTAACAAATGTTAGCAACATGAATTTTGGGCTCAATTGGGGCTGTAACTCGAGGATTACTTATACTAGTTAAACCCAATGGTTTCTTGATATATTGTTTTACTGGGTATGACAATGACATATAAACAGGCAGAATCAAAAGTCACCACTGGCCCTGTTGCTAGGATACTTTTCTTTTTCTTATTTCCAACATTATCTAGGCCGCTCTACATCCAAAGGCTCCGATCAATTAGCTGGCAATCAAGTCAGTTGAACAACCTACCTTCGACATCATACCAGTGAGCTCCGTTGGTGATGCCATCTTTAAAGGTTTCTTTCTCTTCCCCAGGACAGTTTGGGGTGCCTGTTTTCATGATGGGATGGTTTGATGCGTAGGCTTTTGCCAGGTATTTGAAAAGGTCATCATCAGCCGATTTGCTGTATATCCCAGAGGACTTGTGTGACTTTGAGTCATCAAATGGATAGCTTGCAACAACGGTTCCTCCATGAAAGTTTCCAGAAAGCACAAACCTATATTTAAAAAAAAACAAAAAAACAGAACAATAATAAAAATCTCAGCAGCTGGGAGGTAAAAAGTATTTATTTTCCTACCAAAGTATTTGTGTTTGAATCAGCAACAAGCAAAACCAAATTGCAGAAACTTAAATGGATACCTGAAAGTTGTGTAATCTCACAAACAAAAAAGAGGGGAATGTCCTAAATATAGATCAATTGCAGCAGATATGGGGATTCTGGCTTTATTTAAATATTGGCTCTTTTAGTTACTTTCTCTCCAGCAGTACAAAAAGAATGTGATACCTTTCAATGTTAAGCAAGCTAGCATCAAAGAATTCTTTTTAAGAAAAACCAGAACATTACATTACATTATACATTGAAAAAATATTAACAGGATTCACACATTTATGAATTCCCTCACTAACTTATTTATAGGCTACTTTTAAGATGGAAGCATTCATAAGGAAATCAATCAATCAGAATAGAGCTGGAAGGTCCCTTGGAGGTCTTCTAGTCCAACCCCCTGCTCAAGCAGGAGACTATTACATTTAATTTCACAACATAGAGACAGATTTAACCATAGTTTCAATTGGGAAAATGTGACCACCCTAGACCAAGCCAAGACCAAAAATGCCAGGGAATTTCTAGAAGCCTCGCATTCTGACAAAACAACCATCTTTCGACACATACTGTAGATATCAACAATATCTATAGACTAGGTAAAAGAGACTATCACTCAGCCCCACAAGGAACGAAGCACCTCTTCATCAGCAATCAGCATATATATTAACTCCAAGATTAACATCAGACCAGCAATCAAGTAAACAATACTTCAGTCAAGAAATTGCCAAAGAAGCCAAAGGGGAACAGCCCAACCAAAAAATCTCTAAGACCAACCCAACCAACACTTGACTGGGGAAAGCCACCAGAATATAAACTGACAGCAAACTGCACTCCTTATTAGCACTGATGATGTTACCTAGATGGGTCCCCAACCATCTGTCAAGCGGACAAGTAAGCTCAGAGACCACCAAACCCCAATGTTCTTCCTTGTCTTGCCCTCCCATCTTTTATCATGATGATGTTACCGTGAGCTTTGGTCAGAAACATCTGCAAGAAAACAAGCAAGATCAGAGCCAAGGCCGTGAGTTTTCCGGTAGAAAGCTTCATCCGGAAGCACTTTTCATCAAAAGATGTTACCTAGATGGATCGTGAAACATCTGCAAGAAAACAAGCAAGCTACCAGAGACCACCAAGGACCCCAATGTTCTTCCTTGTCTTCATCCCTCCTTCTTCTAACTGATGATGTTACCGATGAGGTCATGAAACATTTTCAAAAAAAGATCAGGACCACCAGGCCCCAGCTGATGCTTCCTTGTCTTCATCCCTCCTTCCTTCTAAAAGGTTGGGGATCACTGACCTAGATGGATCATGAAACATCTGCAAGAAAACAAGCAAGCTCAGAGACCACCAAGGACCCCAATGTTCTTCCTTGTCTTCATCCCTCCCTTCCTTCTATCACTGATGATGTTACCTAGATGGATCATGAAACATCTGCAAGAAAACAAGCTCAGAGGACACCAAGGACCCCTCATTTCAACCCTGAGCTACAAATATTCTCCTTTATAAATACATATCAAATATATATACCTACGCATCAATATTATCTATCTATACATATAAATGTAATCCTTGACTTACATTTTATTTAATGCCCGTTCAGTTACGACACTGGAAAAGTGACATGACTGTTTTTCACACTTACGTTGCAGCATCCCCATGGTCATAAGTCATTTTTCAGTGCCGTTGTAACTTTGAATGGTCACTAAATGAACTGTTGTAAGCCAAGAACAGTGTGTATGCCTGTATGTACATATGTGTGTATACACACACACACATAAGATATATGTGTGTGTACACACGCACACAATTTATATTTATAGTATATTAATTAATTTTAATTTTTTATTAGTTTTGTTTTAAATGAGGTTTTATATTCTGTAAGCCACCTTGAGTTGCCATGTGCAAATAGGCAGCAATATAAATTCAATAAATAAATATATATTATACATAAGCATCGTCTGAGTTGGGCAGTGCAACTTCTGGTTTTGTGTATATAGCTTGTACATACACACACACGTACACACACATGTATATACATACATGTCTTATATACACATACACATAAAAACCCTAAATCAGAAGTTGCCCCGCCCACCTCGGAGGGGCGTGGCCACCACTTCTAGGAATAAGGCAGCGCTTCAAAGCGCAGACTCGGCAAGCCCCGCCCCTCTCCTCCCAGGTCCCGCCCCCCACGTGCACTTCCTCCTCCTCCTCCTCCTCACCGGTTGCGCCGCATCCACTCCATCAGCGCGCGCACTTCGGGCACGGCGGCCAGATCCACCTGCGTGGCGCCGAACTGATCTGGGAAGCTGCGGTTGAGGTCGAGGCCCCGTCCGTTCTCCCGGCCGCCGGCTCCCTGGCAGTCCCCTTCCCGGGATCGCGCGAAGCCGTCCGGGTTGAGGCTGGGCAGGAGGAAGAGGTCGGTGGCATTGAGGAGGCGGCGGACCCGAGGCTCCCCGCGGGCCCAGCCGGCCACCAGCTCGCGGGCCAGGCGCACCAGCAGCTGCCGGCCCAGCGTCTCGTCGCCGTGCATGTTGGCCACCAGCTTCACCTGAGGGCGGCCCGGCAGGGGAGGCCCGCCGCCGCCCTCGTCCCCCGGAAGGCCTTCGCTGAGGCGGAGCACCCATAGCTCGCGCCCTTCGTTGGAGCGGCCGATGGAGAAGCGCCGCGCCAGGCCGCGCGGAGCATCTTCCTCAGCGAGCCGCCTCAGCGTCTCGCCCAGCTCGGCTTCGTCCAAGTAATGCGGGCCCTCCGAGGAGAAAGAAGAAGCAGAAGCGGCCTCCGCTTTCTTTATATGCGCCGCCGCCCGGGCCCCGCACTGCCATGAGAGCAACAAAAGCAGCGGAATCCATGGCCTCCAAGCTGCGCCGCGCCGGCTTCGGCCAGCCATAACGCCGTTTGGCTTCTGACAGGTCGCCGCCGCCTCAGCCCTAGCCTCAACCCTCCTGAGGTAACTCGACACCCGATTGGTGGGTCGGGAAGAGAGCGGCCGGCCAATCAGAAAAGCGGGAGGTGAAGTGTCCAATAGGGAGATTCTCGGGTACCCAATGAGGGCCCGAGGATGCAGCGGTGGAAGGCGGGCTAAGAGCCCATAGGGCGGGGCCGAAAGGGGCGGGGTTCGACGTAAGCGCCGTAAAGTGGGGAGGAGTGGGGAACGGTACGTGATAAGCCGGGGTGGAGTCAATGACGTACGGGTAGGCGGGAATAATTAATGATGACGACCAATGAGATCTGCGATAGGTGGCAGCGGGCGGAGCCAAAGATACAAACGCGTCTGTCTTTTCACGTGAACGGTATAGTCATGTCTGAATGGGGAAAATCTGGAAAACTTAGTTTTATTATTTTTAAATCTTTTTCTCGAAGATTTAAAAAATAGAGGAAGGTATAGTTAATTCGCGCTAAAGGCAAGATTCTCTGAAATAAGTAGCCCCCGACCTGCAACAGTTCTCTTAGTTACCAATCAAAGTTACAACGGCCTGAAAAAAAAAAGGAAATATGGCTGTTTTTCCACACTTAACGGCCAGTGCAGCATCCCAGTGTTCACATTCGGGTGCTTGACAACTGACTCACATATATGATGGTCGCAGTTTCAAAGGGACAAAGTAAAAGAGGAAACCAGAACTGTATTACTAATTGAACAACTGCAGTGATTCACTTAACAAATGTGACAAGAAAAGTCGTTAAATGGGGCATAAGAAACTTCTCACTTAGCAACCTAAATTTTGGGCTCCGTTGTGGTCGTAAGTTGAGGACTACCTGTATCTGGCTGCTGCAAGCAAAAAAAAATATACAATGAATACATTGTAAATAAATAAATAAAGTATTTATCTATACACATAAAAGCGAAATGCCCTTCATGCATCATCACAAAATCCCCAGAACCATAAAGCCTACAAACTTGAAATTTGGCCCATATGTTCCTCTTGGCGAAAGGACTCTCAGAGCATTTAGAGTATTTCCTATATTATTATTATTATTATTATTATTATTATTATTATTATTATTATTATTATTATGCTCTGATGCTAAGCAGTTCTACTATCCCTCCCCACCTGAAAAAAAGAAATCTGCTCCAAATGCAAAACACAAGCAGAGGAGTTTCAGTTTCACAGCACCAAGCAGCTTTAGTGCAGAACAGTTGAGCTAAGCCACGCCCAGGCTCCTCGCTGTCTCCTCCTTGCCCACACAGCAAATACTGTTTCAGTTTCCAAAGAGCCCTCAACTCTCTCACTCACTGACAGGACGCTAGCCAGATGAAAACCAATGGATGCTGGTAGGCAGAGGTAGAATTCTTTCTCCCTTATTTCCCTCCCCAAAAACTGAGCCCGACCACATAGTTTCGTAACAAAGCACGGGTATCCAGCTAGTTTACTTATAATTGCTCTTTGGCACCTGGTTGTGTATTGTTTTTCCAGGTGAAGAACACTATTGATTAGGGTGTAAGTTGATAGGGTCACTTTGGGTCAAGTCTCCCTGAACTTGTGAATGAATTGAGTTTCACTGTGGGAAGTCGTGGGGTTTTCTTAAGACGGAAAAGCAACCTTGCCTTACTTTCAGGGTCTGCTTTATGTGTCAGTACAAAAAGCAAATTAAGAAAACAACTTTCATAAAAGATTAAATCGTTCTTGAGCTAATGTCAAATCAATATTTTTGTAAGGAATTTAATTATTCTGTAAGAGGCATCATGCTTTGGGGTACATTTTTCTTCTTTTTGATGTCTTTCAGTCAACTACTGACTCTTAGCAACTATAGGTAGTTCTTGACTTACAACAGTTCATTTAGTGACCATTCCAAGTTACAACCATACTAAAAACAAAACATATATCCCGGATCGGTAGTTACACCGGTTGGATCCCACCCCTGCTTCTAGGCCTCGTAGAAGGGCCTGAAAACCTGGCCTGAGGTCCCAATAGGAGCATTTCATATTGGAGGTCTTAATGGACCCCACTTCCTCCCAATTCTTTCTGACTTCCCATCTTTGTCAATGTTTAAATCAATTTTAGCATTCACTGTTATTGTTTGGATGTCTTGTCCCATTGTTTTTATTGATTGTATGCCCTCTATGAGATGGACATCACATAAATTAAAATAAAAATACATCCAAGAGGCAGGCCTACTGCACTGACTTACTTCCAATGTGAGACTCCCCAGAGAAGGTATACCCAGATGGGAATGGCTCTAGGAGCCATTCAAGAACGCTGTTAAGCCTGGATTCTCCAACGGGTGTTAAGGAAAACAAACTAAACAGAACGTGCAGCGAAGTCAGATAGGAAGACAGGTAAATGTGTGAGATAAGTTTTTTAGTTAACACGCAGTAAAAATACAGATACGCTTGTGCTATCAAAAATATAGTTTATTCCATTTAAGAATTATAGCATAGTCAAATAAACGGTCCATTAGTCATATATCAATTTCAGTCAAGTCTTGTTGGGGATACTCTATTTGCAAAGTCCGTGTTGAATAGCCAATGTCAGTCAGTACACTTACAATAAATCAGTCCAATCTTTATCTTCTCTCTGTTGAGAAATATCAACACTCCTTTTTCTCTCCCTGTTCCAGCAAGAGCGAGTCATCAATCCTTCCAGTAATTAGGGATCAGTAAGCCAGAGAGAGAGAGCTGCAATTGCCTCGCTTCTTATATAGTGCTTTTACAACCACACCCTTAATTACATTCTTGCTGTTACACACACTTTACACACACTTTAACTAACAAACCATGATACCATATTTATTATTTTTACCCAAACCAGTTAGGTAAACAATGTTATCCCTAACAAACGCCATAATAACATGCAACCTGCCTGATTCTGTGTTTGCTTTTAATTTAGATCTAGCAGCTTGCTATCTCTTTGACAGACACTATCAATCAATCAGAGCTGGAAGGGACCTTTGAGGTCTTCTAGTCAGCTCGCTGTTCAAGCAGGAGACCTAAACCAGCGGGTCGCCACCGGTGCACCATGGCCCACTGGTGGGCTGTGAGAAAATTTTGGTGGGCCGCAGAGCAATTTCACCCCAGAGCACCGTCCAAAGCAATTAATCCAGGTTGTGCAGAAACACAAGGGTGCGCCGCCCACATGGCTCGCCCACTCACTCCTTACCCGGCAAACTTGCCTGCTAAATTTCTATTTTCCCTTTTTCCAACCATCATCTGTTCTGCTGTGCCAGGAGATTTAGATTAGCTAGGAAGCAGGAAATGGTTAGATTTCTTGCTTTCTAGCTAGTCTTTAGATCTTCGGCTCTGCTTTTAAGCACAGCCGAACCTCCCTTAGGACTGAAGGTTTGCTTGCAAGCAAACTCAGTGCAGACTCACGGCAAGCAAATTTGAGAGACTGAGCTAGCCGATGGCAGATAGATAGATCACTGAATGATTCTGTGAGCAACTCAATCTGCCTGCCTGATTTTGGGTAAAAGTTGCTCTTTTTTTTTTTTTTTTTTAATAAAAAATTCAATATTTACATACATGGTGTGTTGTGAGTTAATTTTGTGAGTTTGCTTGCTAGCAAATTTTGTGACGGGCTGAGCTAGCCAATGGCAGAGTCTGCACTGAATAACAGAACCTTCAGTCCTAAGGGAGATTCGGCTGGGCTTAAAAGCAGAGCCGAAGATCTAAAGACTAGCTAGAAAGCAAGAAATCCAACCATTTCCTGCTTCCTAGCTAATCTAAATCTCCCGGCACAGCAGAACAGATGAGGGTCGGAAAAAGGAAAAATAGAAACTTAGCAGGCAAGTTTGCCGGGTAAGGAGTGAGTGGGCGGGCAGGATTCCCGCGGGCCATGTGTATGGCGCAGCCTTGTGTTTCTGCGCAGCCTGGATTAATTGCTCTGGGGGGGAGATTTCTCTGCGGCCCACCAAAATTTTCTCACGGCCCACCCATGGGCCGCGGCCCACTGGTTGGCAACCGCTGGTCTAGTCCAACCCCTTTCTCAAGCAGGAAACCCTCTACCATTTCAGACAAATGGTTGCATCTCTGCTTGTTTAGTGTTCATACTGGCTGTGGCCATTCTGGGAGTTGGAGTCCACAACTTATACGACTTCAGCAACAGAGGGGTCAATGTCTGGAATACTCTACCCGACTCTGTAGTTTCTTCCCCAAACCCCAAAAACTTTAACCTTAGACTGTCTACTATTGACCTCACCCCTTTCCTAAGAGGTCTGTAGGGGGTGTGCATAAGCGCACCAACGTGCCTACCGTCCCTGTCCTATTGTTTCTCTTATTCTTCTTTTATTTTTCTTATATGTATCCATTTCATGTATTCACAACTATGTATACACTTATACTTATTATCTTGTAAACAATTGGCAAATCAAATAAATAAAAATAAAAATAAATAAACTTTTAAAGCTGCCAGCATTGGGCACTCCTGCGCTCAAGACACCCATATATTAAATATTAAATTGAAATTCGGCGTATCCTCAGGTCTTACTAGAAGAATCGTGGGGGGGGATTTAGCCCCAGAGCCTACTTAGTTGTGGGAAACTCTGCTGGCTTTTCCCTGTTGCCATCTTTACGCCAGTTTGAAACTGGATCTAAGAGGGTGTTGAGGTTAGAACAGTTAGCTCCCCTGATCCCCTTCTCGATCACCTTTCCTCTCTATCCGGCTCAGTGTTGAGTTACGGGTCAGGTGCAACTGACCGTGAATAATTCATTCCTTTCTGTAGGAAAAAAAAACAACAACATTTGAGACGGGTTGGATTTTCGTCACCAGTCCCCTGGAAGGTCATCCGATGGGAAAGGAAGTTCACACCTTCCTGGATTTCTGATTTTATCTGCTAGTGTTTTCTCTGCAGAGGCCGTTGGTTCCAAAGGCTGTACAAGAAATGGTACAGGAATACTGGTTCCCCAGTGGACATCAATTCATACAATTGTAGAATTTTTTTTTATTTTTTATTTCCAAATTTTGTTCTATTGTACTTTACTAATTTATTTGATTTTTTTTGTTAGTTTTTATTGTTTTTTTATTTTTATTTTTTTGTTTTAAATATGGTTTTACATTGTGTAAGCTGCCTTGAGTCGCCATGGGGGAACAGGCGGCAGTATAAATTTAAATAAATAAATAAATAACAGAGTTGGAAGGGACCTCTGAGGTCATCTAGCCCAACCCCCTGCTCAGGCAGGAGACCCTATACTATTTCAGACAAAGGGCTGGCCAGTCTTTTCTTAAAAACCTCCAATGATGGAAAAGGAAGGAAAGAAGGAAGGAAGGAAGGAAGGAAGGAAGGAAGGAAGGATATCAGAATAACCCCACCCACCCAAAGGGACCATTTCTAGGACATCTAGTCCATCTCCCCCACCCCAAAGCATGGAGACCCCACACCATTTCTGACCTGGAAGGGCAGTCAGTCTCTTCTTGCAAGCTTCCAGGGATGAAGCTCCCACAACTTCGAAGGCAACTTCTGTCCCATGGGTGGATTGTTCTCCCTGTCAGAAAGTTTCTCCTTATTTCTAGATTGAATCTCTCCTGGATCAGTTTCCATCCATTATTCCTTGTCTGGCCTTTGGGTGCTTTGGAGAATAGCTTGACCCCCTTCCTCCTCTCTGGGGCAGCCCCTCAAATATTCAGACTATTAAATATTGGAATATTGTTCTCGGGGCATGTTCCATTTCTCTTGCTGGCTTCTGTGTTCTTGGATTATTTTATTTTTTATTAAACTGTAATTATTTGGAAAGATCCTTTGGCTAAGTCTGTAACGGCGATGAAAAATGAAGAGGTCATATGAGCAATCAAAAGGGCAGTGAATTCCCACACACAGGTTTTTTTCCTACCCGCTGCCTCCAAGTATTACAAAACAAAGGAGACCAAGCTAATCTTCCTCTTGAATTGTGCAATTCCGCTGACACGAGGAGACCCAAAGCTGCACCTGGTTTATACTTCCCTTTGAAAATCTTTGAGCCAACTAATTTCTACAGAACTGATTTGAGTTTTCACACCCCCTGCTATCAGCTTCCCTGTGTAGCCCAGCATGCCTTATTTTAAAATAGACATTTTAAAATAGACAAACATTGCTAAGTGTCTCTGGAGATTCTCCATCCTTCAGGTCGTGGTTGTCCCAAATGTGGTTTTTTTCAGGAGGCAACTGGACTTTCTGTTTTTTTTTCTTCTGAAGACGTTTTGCTTCTTATCCCAGAAGCTTCTTCAGCTCTGACCGGATGGTGGGGAAGGGAAGGATTGATAGGCCTTGCAGAAACACAGCTGGTCATTTGCCTCCTTTTAGAGGGTCCTTGAGGCCACTTGGAGGTTTGTCTGTGTCCTCAGAGTCACCTGAGCGGTGCAAATGGTTCCTGGAGTCTGCATCCATTCCTGCTCCCACACCAGTCGAAGGGGGTTCATCTCAAGTTGCATAACTAAAATCTGTAGAGATTCTCCAGATTCTCCAGGTTGTGGTTGTCCCAAAGGTTTTTTGTTTTTTTTCCAGGAGACAACTGGACTTTCTGTTTTTTTCTTTTGAAGACTTTTAGCTATCCAATTTGGGATGAACACTCTTGGAATTGTGTGGGAGTAGGAATGGATTTCCAGAGGAAAATTGCAGACTGCACTAACCATTCGCACCACTCAGTGACCCTGAGGACACAGGTAATGTTCTGACCCAAACCTGGTTCCAAGGAAGCAAACACGAGACAAAGGTAACAGCACAACCTTTTCATGATTCTTTACGAATTCCGTTCATTCACGGTTCAAAGGCTGTTTCAAACTCATGGTCTCTGATAAGAACGAGCCTTGCCAAGGCTGCCAAGAACACTAGATAAAGTTGCCAAGAAGTATTTCAAACACAAAGAGTCTCCAAACACAAACTAAGAGAATCCGAACGTCCACAAGGCTTGAGTGCAAAAACGTCTTTGCTTCCTGCAAAGAACTCTGGTTTCTCAGCTGGCTTTTATCCCTTAAGGGAAGGGCCATCACCTTGCAGCTTTATTCCCGAGTCGCCCGTGCTGCTGCAGCTGCTCTTTCCTTCGAGCAGCCCTGTGTGCATGCGCCCTGGGCACAGGCTCCTTGGGGGCCTCTTCCTCACTGCTGCCAGCCTCCACAACCTCCGAAGGCAGCCTTCCACTTCCTGATGGTCCTGGCCCCATCCCTGCATCACACGCAGGCCCCACATCCGAGTCCTCGCTCTCTGAGACCTCAGCCGTCCTCACCTGCTGCCAGTGAACCACAACAGGTAAACCTCCAAGTTCACTTAACATCTGTGGCAGGAAAGGTCGTAAAATGGGGCAAAACCCATTGAACACATGTCTCACTTAGCAACATAAATTTTGGGCTCAGTTGTGGTCATAAGCCATGGATATATGTGATTTGGACTGACATGATTTGCACCAAGGCAAATTCCTTGTGTGTCCAATCACACTTGGCCAATAAAATAATTCTAATTCTAATTTACTTAACCACTATAAAAACTGTCAAAACATTTGCCCCAATAATGGTGGGTGCCTTGACTTAACGACCGAAATTCAGGTCCCAATTGAGGTCGTAAGTCAAGGACTACCCGTAATAAATGTGAAATACTTTTCCAGGGGTGTCGTGTAAGAATACAAGGGTATTGTCCTTAGCATAGATTCCTGGCTGCCTTGAGGCTATGGGGGCGCCTCCAACCTCATACTTTCTAGAGATACAATCAAGATCACAAGATAAGTGCTAATACCGCTTTGTAAAATACAATAGTATAAATAGCTTTTCTGCCTGGAAGAGCAATTTACTATTAAGCAACAGGGTGTTGTGTTTTGCACAGCTTGTGTTTTGCATTTGGAAGAGATTTCTTCAGGTGGGGAGGGGGAGTAGAACTCCTTAGCATCAGAGCATGCTAATAATAATAATATAGTAAATATTAATGCTCCGATGGACATTTGGAAAAATCCTTTCTTAGTGAGCCCCTAGAAGCCAAGGGGAACATACGGGCCAAATTTCAAGTCTGGAGATTTTGCGATGATGCATGAGGGGTATTTCGCTTGGTAGCATGAGACGGAGTCTACAACCCACACAAGTGGCTCAGGTAGTGCAGTTCATCCAGGATGGCACATCAATGTGAGCTGTGGCAAGAAGGTTTGCTGTGTCTGTCAGCATAGTGTCCAGAGCATGGAGGCGCTACCAGGAGACAGGCCAGTACACCAGGAGACGTGGAGGAGGCCATAGGAGGGCAACAACCCAGCATCAGGACCGCTACCTCCGCCTTTGTGCAAGGAGGGACAGGAGGAGCCCTGCCAGAGCCCTGTAAAATGACCTCCAGTGGGCCACAAATGTGCATGTGGCTGCTCAAACGGTCAGAAACAGACTCCATGAGGGTGGTATGAGGGCCCGACGTCCACAGGTGGGGGTTGTGCTTACAGCCCAACACCGTGCAGGACATTTGGCATTTGCCAGAGAACACCAAGATTGGCAAATTCGCCACTGGCGCCCTGTGCTCTTCACAGATGAAAGCAGGTTCACACTGAGCACATGTGACAGACGTGACAGGGTCTGGAGACGCCGTGGAGAACGTTCTGCTGCCTGCAACATCCTCCAGCATGACCGGTTTGGCAGTGGGTCAGTAATGGTGTGGGGTGGCATTTCTTTAGGGGGCCGCACAGCCCTCCCTGTGTTCCCCAGAGGTAGCCTGACTGCCATTAGGTACCGAGATGAGATCCTCAGACCCCTTGTGAGACCATATGCTGGTGCGGTTGGCCCTGGGTTCCTCCTAATGCACGACAATGCTAGACCTCATGTGGCTGGAGTGTGTCAGCAGTTCCTGCAAGACGAAGGCATTGATGCGATGGACTGGCCCGCCCGTTCCCCAGACCTGAATCCAATTGAGCACATCTGGGACATCATGTCTTGTTCCATCCACCAACAGTTGCACCACAGGCTGTCCAGGAGTTGGGGGATGCTTTAGTCCAGGTGTGGGAGGAGATCCCTCAGGAGACCATCCGCCACCTCATCAGGAGCATGCCCAGGCATTGTAGGGAGGTCATACAGGCACGTGGAGGCCACACACACTACTGAGCCTCATTTTGACTTGTTTGAAGGTCATGACATCAAAGTTGGATCAGCCTGTAGTGTTTTTTAACACTTTAATTTTGAGTGTAGATCCAAATCCAGACCTCCATGGGTTGCTCAATTTGATTTCCATTGATAATTTTGGTGTGATTTTGTTGTCAGCACATTCAACTATGTAAGTATTTCATAAGAATATTTCATTCATTCAGATCTAGGATGTCTTATTTTTGTGTTCCCTTTATTTTTTTAAGCAGTGTATATAAAATGCCTAGAATGATGAAGAATCAAATACAGAGATGTATAACACGGTCATAGAAGACATTTACAATGTAAACCCTGCTATAGTAATGTTGCAAAGTGCGTAAATTTGTTTTTAAATGTTAAAACGTTGAATATATAAATTTATTTTAAAAAAATGTTCCCCAGTAATATCTGGTAGAAGAGATAGGAAAATGGTTATAGTCAGGGGTGGGATTCTACCAGTTCGCACCTATTCGCTAGAACCGGTTGTTAACCTTCTAAGCAGTTCGGAGAACCGGTTGTTAGAAGAAATTACAGGGCTAATCCTGTAAGGAAGGCAGGAAGGAAACATTCTGGTGTTGCTTACAGAAACTGCCTCTCCGTTAACCCTTATTACATTCTTGGCAGGACTAGACAGGAACGTCTCTGGAGTATTTTTCCCCCCTCCTTTGCTGGTCCTTTGCTTGTATGGAGGGACCATTCAGAGTTACAGTGGCACTGAAAAAAGTGACTTATGACCATTTTTCACACTTACGACTGTTGCAGCATCCCCACAGTCATGAGAGGACAGGCGAGGAGATGCGTGCCTCGATGTGAGTGATATTGAGTTGGCCACGCCCAGCCAATAAACATGACCGCCAAGCCATGTCCACCCAGTCACATGACCACCAAGCCACGCCCATCCCCTAAGCCACGCCCACAGAACCGGTTGTTAAAAAATTTGAATCCCACCCCTGGTTATAGTAAAGAACGGTGGAAACAAGGAAGAGAAGGGGAAATAAGGCATCTTCAGCCAAGGTCAAAGGCCCCCCCCCCCCCACATACACACACGGCCCTTCAAACACAAGCCTGATGCGGCCTCGGGGACTGAAGGATAAAACATTCAAAGAATGGTTGCAGGCAATGGGTACGTCTCGCTTAATGAAAAGAAGGACTTGGGGTGACCTGATAGCGGTCTTCCAATTTTTGAGGGGCTACCACAGAGAGGAAGGGGGCCAAGCTATTCTCCAAGGCACCTGAAGGCCAGACAAGGAAGCTAGCACCCACCACCCGCCCCCAGGAAAATGAAATAGTTTAGGATATATACTAAAAAGGCAGAATATTTCCCCGAAAAAGAGAAGTCGAAACTCAGTCAGCCCCACCATCGCCACCACCTTTGCTAATGGGCCATTCCTCTGGCCTAGGCCAGCCTATTTGACATAACAAAGACCTGCTCCAGGTAGAGCGACACTAGGAATGGCCCAAGCTCTTTCATTTGACATCATCATCCAGCAAGGCTCCACCAAGCCTGGACAGCCTACGTGGCCCCATGGGAGCCCGAGAACCGATCCGAATACAAGCTCAAATTCAAACCGCCAGAAGGGAGTATAAAACCACGGCCCTCTCCGCCTCTCAGCCCCTTTTTCCCCCTTCTTTCTTCACCCAAGGCAGGTGATCCTGTCCGCCTTTATACCACCTTTCCAAGCAGTCGCCAGGGTGTTTCCAGGGTCTTTCTTCCCCCACTTGGAACTGAACCCAGAAGGATAATTTCTTCCAACAGTTCCCAGGGAAATATTTGGCCTCCCTTTCTGTTGGAAGTTAGTACCCACCCCTCTCCTGGGACAATGAAATATTTTAGGATCTACTTAAAAAAAAAAAAAAGGCAGAATATTTCCCCTAAAAAGAGAAGTAGAAACTCAGAAGCAGAAACTCACCCCCTGCCACACACACACACACCGTCTTTGTTAATGAGAGGGCCATTAAGGCCTGGGCCAGAGTATTCTACATAACAAAGGCCTCTACCCATCCCGCCACCTGGCACCTGGGAAGATTGCATCCGCCGGCGCTCAGGTGAAGCCATGTGGTCCAGACAAAGCCTACGAAAGTTAGCTAAGCCCCCCGCTCATGGGAGCCTGGCAGTCAGTGGGATACATTTCTTGCACAGGAACAGGAAACCCTAAGGTGAGGCCCAAGAGAGGTGATATAACTTGGGGTCTCTCAGCATCTCAGCTCTTTCCCCTTCCCTTCTTTTCCTTCCCCCAACATCTGGAAGCACCTGATCGTCCTTTTCACTGTGGAGCTCCAAGGCATCCGTGGTCCTGTCCGCCCTTAAACCATCTTTCCAAACCAGCCTCCGTGTTTCCAGGGTTTGTCTTCCCCCATGTGGAACTGAGCCCCGAAGGATAATTCTTCCATCAAAGCGACGGATGGAAACTCATCCAGGAGAGAAGCAACCTGGAAATAAGGAGAAATTTCTTGACAGTGAGGACAATTAACCAGGGGAACAGCTTTCCACTAGAAGTTGTGAATGCTCCATCAGTGGAGGCTTTCAAGAAGAGATTGGACAACCATTTTCCGAAATGGTCTGGCTCTCCTGGCTGGGGAATTCTGGGAGTTGAAGTCCACAGACCTTGAAGCTACCATGGTTGGATAGCCCTGCTGAGGGAGGAATTCTGGGAGTTGAAGTCCACTCATCTTAAAAGTTGCCAAGTTTGGAAAACATTGTTCCCAAAAATACTTTCCATGGGTTGTTCACTCACCCTGGTTGTATGCCAAAGTCTTCCACATAAGTAACCTTGCTGCTTCTGTGTTTTGATGAAAAATATTCTCTGTGGCCTGAGGGGAAAAAAGAACAAAGCTACCTGACCACAAGGTAGCATTGAATTTCATGCTCACCTGTAAAGGTAAAAGCAGCTTTAGCAATTAAAATTGGGTTCCAAAAGAGGAATCCCAAATCCTGTACTGCAGCTCCCTCTAGTGGCTATCAAGCAGACAAGCAGCCACAAAATTAAAATATATTTACAGGTCGCTTCATTTGCAGGTACTTTAGTCCGGGGCTTAAAACGACCACAATGGTTGCTATGTGAAAAAAGGTGTTCAGTGAGTTTTGCCCTATTTTACGGCCTTTCTTGCCGCAGTTGTTAAGTAAATCACTGCAGTTATTGTTGCTAGCACGGCTGTTATGGGAAATCTGGCTTCTCCCGTGGACTTGGCTTGTCAGAAAGTTGCAAAAATCACATGACCTGGGACATTGCAACCATCATAAGTACCATGCTTCCCTGAAAACAAGACCCTGTTTTACGTGTTGTTGTTTTTTTGCCACCAAAAAAAAGGCACTGGGTCTTATTTTCGGGGGACATCATCCACTGACTCATCTCACTTGCGCGCGTCGCCCCGGCCTCCTTCTGGAACTTCTTCTTCTGTGGCCAGCTGCGGCTGATAAGAGAGCTCTGGATTGATCCAGGGTTTTGTGATCAGCTCCAGAGGCCTTCAGGAAAGCCTTGCCAGCCTTGCCGGCTGCAGAAGAAATGGGCCGGCAAGGCAGGTGTCAGGGTGTGTGAGGCCTGGCCACACCTGTCCAAAGGTAAGTAGTAGGGCAGTTCCACCCCACCCTAGCTTCATTTTTACCCATCCACTCTGGAGTGTGCGGGATCTTAATTGGGGTTTATTTTGGGTAGGGCTTGTATTGGTGCATGTGTAAAAATCAAGCTAGGACTTACTTTCAGGGTAGGTTGTATTTTCAGGGAAACAGGGTACATGCCAGTTGCCAAGCCTCCAAATTCCAATCACATGAAGATGCTGACAAAGGCGTCAGTGTGAAGCATGGCTGTGCCGTTGTAACTTCGAACAGTCACTAAACAAACGGCTGCAAGTCACTTACGACAATTCAGGTAACAGATAATCAGAGTTGGAAGGGACCTTGTAGGTCATCTAGTCCAACCCCCTGCCCAAGCAGGAGACCCTACACCATTTCTGACAGAAGGCAGTCCAGTCTCTTCTTGAAAGCCTCCAGGGATGAAGCTCCCACAACTTCCAAAGGCAACTTCTGTTCCATGGGTGGATTGTTCTCCCTGTCAAGAAAATTCCTCCTTATTTCCAGGTTGAATCTCTCCTTGGTCAGTTTCCATCCATTCTTCCTTGTCTGGCCTTCGGGTGCAATGACAATAAAGTAAAGTAAAAAGAACTTTGGAGACGATGTTTGGAGGTTTTCTGGAACGCTGACATCCTGTTCGGGTGACAAAAGTTCGACCTATTGAAAGGTTTCTCGCTGCCCGCCAGGTCAAAACCAGGAACCCAGCGGGATGCTGGTTACTCATTGTCCCACCGGGGCCCATAAAATGGGGAAGCACCCAGGGGAAGCACCCAGAGTTTATCCAGAAAAGTCCTTGAATGGCAACACCTTGAACTCAGCACACCTGACTCACTTCTCCATGCACCGCAATAAAATCATATAACTGGGACGCCTATAAAAACTGGGCGATTACGGCCGCCTCTGGGTTTTTTTTCGGACCAAGGGCGCCCGGGGCCAGTCATTGTACGTGAGTGTCTGCTTTGAGAGCCCGGGGTGGGGGTTGCTGGAGGGGGAAACCAGAGCCTAAAATGGGTCCCGCTGGTACGGAGGACGGCGAGGTGTGGAATTTACCTGCAGATCCACTTTCTGGAGTGAAAAATCGATTGAAGCTTTCTTTTTTCCCCTTCTGGGGTGTGTGTGTGTGTGTGTGTGTGTGTGTGTGTGTGTGTGTGCAGCTAGGAAGATTTTTGGGAAGACCCTTCAAATCCGTGGAAGCATTAAGAGCCTCCCCACTCTTGTCTCTTTTTCCAGCTTGGGTTCGGAGCACGAGAATGGAAGGCGTCTCTTACCCAAAGTTCCTCTTTGTTGCGGCCATTGTGCCAGGCGTCGTGGCAGGTAAGCAGAGCCCTGCATCCAACAGGCCAGGTGTTAGTGGGATTCCTAGCGTGCAAATGGGGATTATCCCAAAGGTGCTTTTTTTTTTTTCTGTTTCTTTCTTTGAAGACGTTTTGCTTCTCCTCCCAGAAGCTTCTTCAGCTCTGACTGGATGGTGGGGAAGGGAAGGATTTATATGCCTCGCAGACAGCTGGTCATTTGCATCCTTTGAGAGGGTCCTTGAGGGCCACCTGTGTCTTCAGGGTCACCTGAGTGTGGTGCAAATGGTTCCTTGTAGTCTGCAGTTTTTACCTCTGGAAATCCATTCCTACTCCCACACTATTAATAGGAAGGAATCCTCTGGAAATCCCAGAATGGATCCATCTATTCTCCAAAACCCCTGAAAGGCAGGACAAGAAGCAACGGATGGAAACTAATCAAGGAGAGAAGCAACCTAGAATTCAGGAGAAACTTCCTATCAGTTTTACTCTGCAGGGACCGAGCATCCTCGCTGTTGAGCTTGGTTTTCTCGCAGACATTTCATGACCCGACTAGGGAACATCATCAGTGCTAAAAGGGAGCGGAGTTTGCAAAGAGGGGCAGGACAAGATGCAATGGATGGAAAGTAATCCAACGTAGAAGTACGGAGGAATTTCCTGACAGTGAGAACAATTAGCCAGTGGAACAGAAGTTGACTCCAGAAATTGTGGGTTCTCCATCACTAGAGGTTTCTAAGAAGAGATTGGGCAACCGTTCGTCTGAAATAATATAGGGATTCCTGCATAAGCAGGGGGTTGGACTAGAAGACCTCCAAGGTCCCTTCCAACTCTGTTATTTTATTATTCTATAGAAGGGAGGGAGGGAGGAAGACTCTTAAGTATTATACAGTGTGGGAAAACTGGTACAAATGAACAAGTAACAGAAATAAACAATTAAATAACTAAGGAATGAATAGCTGAAGATGGACAATATATAAGAACAACCAGGACTATGAAATACGCATGGGAAAAAAATAATTGGTATGCACGCACCGTCAAAATAGTTTGTAACATCTGTAGTGTTTTCATTTTAATGAGTGGTATTGTGTTTTGTATTTGATGTTTTTCAATGTTTAATAAAGGTTTTTCCAAAAAGAAAGAAAGAAAAGGGAGGGAGGAAGGCAGGCAGGCAATAGATGGAAACTAATCAAGGAGAGAAGCAACCAGGAAATAAGAAGAAATGAACAATTCACCAGTGGAACAACTGGCCACCAGAAGTTGTGAATGCTTCAACACTCTTTTAAGAAGAGTTCTGGACAGCTACCTGTCTGAAACGGTTTAGGGTCTTTTGCTTGGGCAGGGGATTCGGCTAGAAGACCTCCAAGGCCCCTTCCAATTCTGATTAACCCCTTCGTCCCTCAGGCCTAGAGCTGTCCATCAACGCCAACACCGCGGACTATGAGCTGGCGACCGAGGTGGGCCTGAGCCAGTCCCTCTGGTGCGCCGTGAAGCATCCCAGCCAGGCAGAGGAACTGCTGTGGATGCGAGGGGACAGGGAGGTCAGCCTGCAGGAGGGGAACCGGGTGAATGCCAGCAACGTCTGCATCTCCCCTGTCACAGACGAGGACAACGGCGTTTCCTTCACCTGCCAGTTGGCCCGGGACAAATCCGTCCAGATCTCTGTGCTACTGAACGTCACCTGTGAGTGGCAGTTTTATATATATATATATAGTTTTAAATTGGAAGTTGTACAAAGGAGAACAGAAGCAAACTAGGCAAACTTAGCAGAAGGAAAAAAAGCAGAAAGGGGATAAAAGGAAGACAGCGGGAGGAGGGAGGGAAAAGGGACAGGGAGGTGAGGAGAGAGGGAGGGAGGAAGGAGAAAGGAGAGAGAGGGAGGAAGGAGAAAGGAGGGAAAGAGGGAGGGAGAGGGAGGAAGTGAGAAAGGAGGGAAAGAGGGAGGGAGGAGGGAGGGAGGAAGTGAGAAAGGAGAGAAAGAGGGAGGAGGGAGGGAGGAAAGAGGGAAGGAGGAAGGAAGGAAGGAAGGAAAGAGGGAGGAAGGGAGGAAGGGAGAAAAAAACAGGGAGAGAAGAGGAAGGAAGGAGGGAGGGATGCAGGGAGGAAGGAAGTGAGAAAGGAGGGAAAGAAGGAGGGAGGAGGGAGGCAGGAAGGAGGGAAGGAGAAAGGAAGGAAAAACAGGGAGGGAATGAAGGAGGGAGGGATGCAGGGAGGAAGGAAGTGAGAAAGGGAAAAAAGGAGGAAGGATGGAGGCAGAAAGGAGGGAAAGAGGGAGGAAGAGGGAGGCAGGGAGGAGGGAAAAAGGGAAGAAGGAAGGAAGGAAGGAAGGAGGGAGGGAGGAAGGAAGGAAGGAAGGAAGGAAGGAAGGAAGGAAGGAAGTAAGGAAGGAAGGAAGGAAGGAAGGAAAACGGAGGGAGGAGGAAGGAAGGAGGGAGGAAGGAAGGAAGGAAGAGGGAGGGAGGGATGCAAGGAGGAAGGAAGTGAGGAAGGAAGGAAGGAAAGAGTGAGGGAGGAAGGGGGAAGCAGGAAGGAGGAAGAAAAAAGAGGGGAGGAGGAATGAAGGAAGGAAAAGCTAGTGAGGAAGGAAGGGGGAAGAAGGAAGGGAGGAGGAGGAAGGGAGGAAAAGGAAAAAGGAAGGAAGGAAGGATATAGAGAGGGAGGGAGGAAGAAAGAAATAGAAAAATCTCCGCATTTTCTTTGCACCAAATAGAAGTATCATTACAAAATTATCACTTTATGATTACTGTCACCTGGGTGGGGTTGGGTGGGGCCCCGAGGAGGGAGGGGTCCCATTGCCATAGGATGGGAGGCCGGGTTCTCTCCACAGCCAGATTGCCAGCCAGCTGTTCCTTCTCCCCACAAAATAAAAAGATTATTGATATTTAAATTATGAGTAGAAAAGTGTTTGTCAACGTTGGGCCCTTTAAGCGGGGTGGACTTTGGCTCCCAGGTTTAATTTTTGTAATTATTTATACCAAATTTATTCCAAATTATTTATACCAAATTTGTTCCCATTTGGATCCAGTGGTAGGAAAATGGACAATGTGAATTCTCAGTTTGCTATTTGTGTCTATTATCTATTATCTACTAGCTCTATATACCTGTGCTTCGCTACGAAACTATATCGTCGGGCTTAGTTTTTGGGGAGGAAAATAAGGGGGGGAAAAATTCTGCCTCTGCCTCCCAGCATCCACCAGTATTCATCTGGCTAATGTCCTGTAAATGTGTGAGAGAGTGGAGGGCTGTTTGGAAAGTGAAACAGTATTTGCTGTGTGAGCAAAGAGGAGACAGCAAGGAGCCTGGGCGTGGCTTAACTCAACTCTTCTGTACTGAAGCTGCTTGGTGCTATGAAACTGAAATTGAAACTCCTCTCCTCTGCTGGTGTTCTGCATTTGGAGCAGATTTCTTTTCAGGTGGGGAGGGGGAGTAGAACTCTTTAGCATCAGAGCGTGTTAATAATAACAATACCAATAACAATAATAATATAGGAAATACCAATGCTCTGATGGTCATTTGGAAAAAAAAATCCTTTCTTAGTGAGCCCCAAGAGGAACATAAGTGCCAAATTTCAAGTTTGTAGGCTTTATGGTTCTGGAGATTTTGCGACGATGCGTGAGGGGTAATTTCGCTTTCATATATATATATATAGATTTGTGTCTATGCTGACACACAACGGTCCTGCAAAGGGCACCTGGCAGGGAGAGGTTGGGTGGCACCAAGGGCATTTGCCCAAACCCGGGTTTTCTCTGCTGACCCATCTTCTGGCGCTCCACAGATGCCCCCATCCTAACTGGGGAAGACCCCCCCGGCATCCCCGCCGAGTGGGATGTGACCCTCGATTGCCGTGTCAAAGCCAACCCTCCCGCTCAGCTCGCCTGGCTGAAGGACAACGAAACGCTGCGCCTGGAGGACTCCCGCTACTGGATTTCCCAAACCAACGAGCTGTTTCAGCTGACCATTAAGCGGCTCCAAGCCTCGGACGGTGGGATGTACGCCTGCGCGGCTCGCTCTCCGCGTGGAATGAGCCGTAAGGATTTCCACCTGGTCATCGAAGGTACTTCTGTCTATTGATTGGTATCCCACCTCTACTATTTTTACATATAAATAGAATTGAATAGAATAGAGAATAGAGAATAGAGAATAGAGAATAGAATAGAATAGAATAGAATAGAATAGAATAGAATAGAATAGAACAGAACAGAACAGAACAGAACAGAACAGAATAGAATAGAATAGAATAGAATAGAACAGAATAAAATAGAAACAGGAATAGAATAGAATAAAAACAGGAGTAGAATAGAATAGAATAAAAACAGGTATAGAATAGAATAAAAACAGGAGTAGAATAGAATAGAAATAATAGAATAGAATAAAACAGGAGTAGAATAGAATAGAATAGAAACAGTAGTATAGAATAGAATAGAATAGAATAGAATAGAATAGAATAGAAACAGGAGTAGTATAGAATAGAATAGAACAGAATAAAATAGAATAGAAATGAGTAGAATAGAATAAAAACAGGAATAGAATAGAATAGAATAGAATAGAATAGAATAGAATAGAATAGAATAAAAACAGGAGTAGTATAGAATAGAATAGAATAGAATAGAATAGAATAGAATAGAATAGAATAGAATAGAATCAGTAGTATAGAATAGAATAGAATAGAATAGAATAGAATAGAATAGAATAGAATAGAAACAGGAATATAGAATAGAATAGAATAGAATAGAATAGAATAGAATAGAATAGAATAGAATAGAATAGAAACAGGAGTATAGAATAGAATAGAACAGAACAGAATAAAAACAGGAGTAGTATAGAATAGAATAGAATAGAATAGAAACAGGAGTAGTATAGAATAGAATAGAATAGAACAGAACAGAATAAAAACAGGAGTAGAATAGAATAGAGTAAAAACGAGTAGAGTAGAATAGAATAGAATAAAAAGTAGTATAGAATAGAATAGAATAGAATAGAATAGAATAGAATAGAATAGAAAAAGGAGTAGTATAGAATAGAATAGAATAGAACAGAACAGAATAAAAACAGGAGTAGAATAGAATAGAATAAAAACGAGTAGAGTAGAATAGAATAGAATAAAAACAGGAGTAGAATACAATAGAATAGAAATAATAGAATAGAATAGAAACAGGAGTAGAATAGAATAGAATAGAATAGAATAGAATAGGATAGAATTGGCATCTGTTGAATGTCTTTAATAAAATGGATCTTACTGAACGATGGTGGCTTCTCTCTCCCTTTGTCCCGCAGAGAGCAAGCTGCGTTTTCCCACCGAAGCGGTCATCGCTGCCGGCGTGGTCCTGTCACTCATAGCGCTCTTTGCTCTGGCAGTTCGATGGCAGAAGTTCATACAGGTAGGGAGACTCGAGGATGGCTATTGCCCACTCAGAAACATCTTCCAGATGCGAAGAATCAGGGTAACATGAATCTGTTCCGTCCTAGGCCTCACCAAAAAGGACTCAGTCAATTCTGAGTCCCATCAAAAATCACTTCATTTACAGTAATGTGAATTATTTCCTGTTACCTAGTGTGTGATTTGATTGCTTATTGTACCCTATGACTATCATTAAGTGTTGTACTTGATGATTCTTGACTCTTGACGAATGTATCTTTTCTTTTATGTGCACTGAGAGCATTTGCACCAAAGACAAAATCCTTCTGTGTCCAATCACACTAGGCCAATAAAGAATTCTATTCTGTTCTGTTCTATTCCTATTCTCTTTTCTTCTCTATTCTATTGTTCTATTCTATTCTCTGTTCTCTTCTATCCATATTCCATATATTCCTGTTCTATTCTATTTTCTATTTTCTATTTTCTACTCTACTCTACTCTACTCTACTCTACTCTCTATCCTGTTCCATCCCGTCCCATCCCATTCTATTTAAATTCTATTCCTATATCCTTCTATTCTGTTCTATTGTACCCTATGACTATCATTAAGTGTTGCACCTGATGCTTCTTGACTCTTGACGAATGTATCTTTTCTTTTATGTGCACTGAGAGCATTTGCACCAAGACAAATTCCTCGTGTGTTCAATCACACTTGGCCAATAAAAGAATTCTATTCTATTCTATTCTATTCTATTCTATTCTATTCTATTCTATTCTATTCTTTCTTTCTTCCTTCCTTCCTTCCTTCCTTCCTTCCTTCCTTCCTTCCTTCCTTCCTTCCTTCCTTCCTTCCTTCTTCTTTCTTTCTTTCTTTCTTTCTTTCTTTCTTTCTTTCTTTCTTTCTTTCTTTCTTTCTTTCTTTCTTTCCTTCCTTCCTTCCTTCCTTCCTTCCTTCCTTCCTTCCTTCCTTCCTTCTTTCTTTCTTTCTTTCTTTCTTTCTTTCTTTCTTTCTTTCTTTCTTTCTTTCTATTTCATTCACAATCAGCCAACAGCTTGGCAAACAGCCTCACAAAGGTAGACTAATTATCTCAGACTTTTAGCAATCCTGGAACGTTGCCCGGTAAATAGTTCCACACTCAGTGCTGGCAGGGAAGGCTGGGTTTACAGAGAAATCTTCAAGAGGCTGGAATGAATGGACAAACAAGCGAGTTGTTTCCTGCAAAAGCCCCCTCCCCTTTTGCTCCTCTTTTAATCCTGATTGGAGGGGCCATTAATCGTCCATCTGTGGCCTTACTCCCATGTTGACCCCGAGTTCTTAATTGCTCCTTTCTGTCAGGTTTCCAAGTGATGAAATCCATTCAAAAAGAAAACAGCAAAGTCCATCTTCAATAATAATTTCTTTTATTCAGAATAGCATCTAATTGGCGAAGTCTTGTTGTAATTCCGCATCTGACACAACCCGGAATTACACCACATAATATTGGAAGTCAGAAACAACCAGGGCTTCCGGTTTGAGTCTCTTCGGCGACAGACCGAAATCCGCGATCGTGCGCAGTTTTGATCTGTGCTCGCCGCCAGAGCGCCCCGAGCCGGCTGGTTTTGGGGCTAAGCCACCCCGTAGAGATGGTGAAGAAGGGGGAGACTGCCAGCAGGGTCGAGGAGAGCCGCATCTCTCTTCCCCAGCTGGCCATTACTCCCTTTTCCGAAGGCGGTTGCAGCGGTGGTCAGTAATGGCCACCTCAAAGAAGAACTGAACCGGAAAAGAATGTGCAGGAGGAAGATAAGAAGAGAAAGTTTTGGTCGACCGGGTTAAACTGAAAAAGCAACAATGTAAAGTACCCTGGAATTTAAATTAAATAACATTGTTCCCAAAGAAGATTTTGAAGCTGCGAAGGAGAGAGAGAAGGGAAAGGATTTTTTTTTCTTCCCTTCCTTATACTGACAGCCAAAAGACTTAAGCAAGAAATTGAAAAAAAAATCCACTTTGACATTAATAGGCATCTAAGCTGAAAATAAAAGTCAAAGGGATAATGAAGATTTCTGGATATTTAAAAGTTTTTAAAAGCAGGAAAGGAGAAAAAAAAAGAATAAAAGGGCAGGATCTGGAAAAATGGAGGAGACTGCCTGGAACTAAGGAATGGAACTGTAACTAAAAGGAACCTACAGTGAAATTTTAACAAGATTCCTCAAAGATACATTTTAACTGAAACTTGGCAACAAAATAATAGAACCCCAGGAAGAGAAAGTGGAAAAAAGAAGCAAGAAGAAACAGCCTTGGATTATTTGGATTATTTGGTGATTTTTGGTTTTTGCATCTAGATGACTAAAATTAACCAGGTGGTTGTTTAAAAGTCTTCAAAATGGTATCACTCTTAGAAGAACTGAAAATGGAACTTTAAAAATGGAAAGAGGATGCACAAGAAGGGAGAGGTTCTTTTGGCTTCATATTTCAATTCTTAGAAATGGAGATTTGGAACTATGAGAAACAACAAGAAACACTTGCAGAACAAGAAGATTGGGACAAAGAAGAAGCCATCTTTAATGATCAAATAATTTTAAGTGGGGGGGAAAAAGGAAAGGGGGGAAAGAGAGTGAAAGGTTTAAGACCAGAAAAAACAACCAAAAAAAAGAAGAACAATTTGAAAGATAATACAATATTAGAAAGCAACAGAAGAGGGGATTACAGATGAGAGAGTTAGAAGTAGAGAGATGAGGGGGGGAAAGGGGAGGGAGAAGAAGAGGGGGAAGAAGGCAAGGAAAAGAAGTTGTAAAAGACAGAAACAAGAAATAGAGAAACAGGGAAAAGATATAAGAATTGTAACCATAAGCTTGTTTAGAGATAATGGGTGAAAATTTAATTGTAAAAGGGATTCTGCAAAGGTACCTAAGATAACATTGTTGTATTACAAACAGAAATAAATTTAGAAAATATGACTAAAATGATGGATAAAATATTTACTGTAATGTAGTGGAATGTTTGTTAATAAATAAATGAATTAAAGTGAATGAGAGAATTAAATGGGAACATTTTAATTATTATTAATGATTTATAAAAATATAAGTGAGAAATATGGGGGGGAAAAGAATTAACTATGGAAAGTTTATAAGTGTTCCCAAGGAAGTATGATATTTAATTGAAAAGAAATGTTAAAGATGTTAAGATTTTAATGAATATTAATGATAGAATTGAATTGGAATGGAATGTGTGTGTATAATTTTTTCTTTTTAAGAATATAGTGTGTATTTTAAGAATGTACCAAGCAGAATTCGATTGGACGTTATGTATTATATTGAATGCTGTAATTTTAAAGGTATACATTGAAGCTTAAATAAGAGCTTGAACAGATAAAATTAAAGGATATAAAGGTGTCATACTCCAATTGGTAACTACGGGGAAAAATTTGTTTAATGAGAAAAGATAATATGAAATTGAAACAGGACAGACAAAAGTATAAATATAATGATTTGAATTGAGATGAGATAATTAAAATAAAGTTGAGAAAATTAAAAGAGGGGAAAAACTATGTAGAAAATATAAAGCGGTAATAAAATATGGAATAGAATATAAAAATGAGCATGAAATTGAGTTTGGTGTCTGTATGAAGAAGGGTTGGATTTAGACCGCTTGTGGGAACGTAAGGATTCCAGGCTGGTTCCTTTATTGACTCCATCCCCCAGGCTCTGCCCCTCCTTCTCCTACTAGAGTGAATATTGAACACAGGGCTGTGCAGCATCGTTTGTTTGGCCAGCCGGGCAGCTATTCAAATTGGGGGGGGGGGGGCAGAAAAATATCAAGAAACCCAGTCAAGGGGGTTGCGAGCTTGAAAGAAAGAAAATGAAATATGTAGAACTTGGAAAAGTCTGTATGTGTGTTTACATGAATGGATGGATGGATGGATGGACGAACAGATGGGGGGGAAATGGACGGACAGACGGATAGGTAGGCAGATAGACAGACCAATAGATAGATAATGATGGATGGATGGATGGATAGATAGATAGATATAGACAGAGAGATAGAGAGATAGAGAGATAGAGAGATAGAGAGATAGACAGATAGACAGATAGATAGATAGATAGATAGATAGATAGATAGATAGATAGATAGATAGATAGATAGATAGATAGATAGATATGGATGGAGAGATAGAGGCAGGCAGGTAGATAATGATGGATAGATATAGATAGACAGACAGACTGATAGATATGGATGGATGGATAGCTAGACAGAGATAGATAGATGGCTATGAATGGATGGATGGATGGACAGCTGGCAGACAGGCAGGCAGGCAGACAGACGTGTAGATAATGATGGATAGAGATAGATAGATAGATAGATAGATAGATAGATAGATAGATAGATAGATAGATAGATAGGCAGGCAGGCAGGCAGGCAGGCAGGCAGGCAGGCAGGCAGGCTGGCTGGCTGGCTGGCTGGCTGGCTGGCTGGCTGGCTGACTGACTGACTGACTGACTGACTGACTGACTCCTGTAATTAGCCATAGCTTTGTGGGGCTGAACTCTACACCAATTGCGATAGAATTAAAAAAACAACAACCCAAAACCCCGAGCATCCTGTGGTCTCCTTTATCGTAACCGGACACGACCGTCCTTTCTACAGCCCAAAATTTAGCCTTTGGCACTGTGGGACACTGCCATGGGATGGGATGCGGTGTGGGGGGGGTATGAGCAGTGAGAAAAGCCTGGAATAATATATAATATTAGTAATAATATTAATATTAATAATGCTCCTAATATTAGTAATGCTCCTATTTTTTTAAGAAGCGGCCCCTTCTGGCAAGAGGCAAATTTCCTTCAGCCATAAATGTTGTAGGTGCCCTTTCGGATGTCCGAATGTGACCCAGAAGTCCTGGGGTAGGGGGGGGGCTGCTTCATTTTTGAAACCCGAGTCTCCCCCAGGAAGACAACCCCTGGCGGGAAAACAACCTTCTTTGCCGGCAGGAGGTGCTGCTCCCGCTTGAGTCCTGGTGCCCACACACACACACACCCCATAGGAAGGAGCTGTCATCCACCTCCTGGCCGCAGGCGGACTTCCAAATTGCCTCCCGCCTTCCTGCCAAAATGCAGCACCCTCAGGTAGGTAGATAATGGGCTTGGGGCAGTGGCTTCACATCTGCCTAACATCTGGGCGAAGGAGTGGCAGAGAGGGAGCGACTCCCGCCCACTTCCTATCGCCAGGGCCTTGGGCCAAAAGGAACCTAAAGCCCCAGATGTTCGTCCTTTTTAAAAAAAACACACACACATATATAAGTATTTAATAAACTGTGTGTTGTCTGGGTCATTTTACATGTACATAATATTAGTAATATTCTTTCCTTGTATATCATAGTATTCTTCCAACTTCTAATTTCTACCTTTATTATCTAACCATTGGTAAAAAAAAACAGAATAAAATAGAGTAAAGTAGAATAGAATAGAGAATATGGGAATAGAATAAAAACAGGAGTAGAGTAGGGTAGGGTAGGGTAGGGTAGAGTAGAGCAGAGCAGAGCAGAGAATATGGGAATAGAATAAAACCAGGGACAGAGTAGAGTAGAGTAGAGTAGAGTAGAGTAGAGTAGAGTAGAGTAGAGTAGAGTAGAGTAGAGTAGAGTAGAATAGAGAATGTGGGAATAGAATAAAAACTGGAATAGAATAGAATAGAATAGAGAATATGGGAATATAATAGAAACAGGAAAAGAATGGAATAGAACAGAACAGAATTTTTTATTGGCCAAGTGTTTTATTGGACATACAAGGAATTTGTCTTTGGTACAAATGCTCTCAGTGTACATAAAGAAAAAATAAAATACATTCATCAAGAATCATAAGATACAACACTTAGTGATAGTCATAGGTTACTAATAAGCAATCAGATCATACTAGGAAACAAATAAAACAATATAAATTGTGAAGTTGCAAGCAACACGGTTAAATCAAATCCCAAATTAAAAAATATTCAGTGTCTTCTTTATCCTTTATCTTTAATGTTAACTTATCCATTTCCGCACTTATCTAATATATATTTTTAATTACATTTTCCTCTGAAGGAGCTTCCTCTTTTTTCCAATGTTGTGCAAATGCAATTCTCGCTGCCATCCCCACATGCAGTATTAAATATATATTCTCTTTATTATATTTTTTCCTGGCAAAATACCTAACAAAAACATTTCTGGCTTTATATGTATATGTTGCCTTATCGTTTTCTCTATCCATGTATGCATTTTTCTCCAAAAAATTTTTTTTTGCCTTTGGGCAGGTCCACCACCTACGATGTTAATCTTAAAGTCAGGTTTCCAAGCATTTTGGACCACGGAGTGATTGCCAGGGGAGGGAAGGGAATTATCCTGCCAAACTGAACAAAAATCCAGGCCAACACACGGCCCATCCTCAATGCACAAGCCGCCCCCCCGCCTTTTTGAAGGAGATGGGCAGTTAAGAAATTTGAATTATAAATAAATAAATAACCTGGATATTGTGCCGAAAGAGTCACTCATGGAGGGAATTGGGCCGTTTCTAACCATGATAAATGAGGGGTTCTTGGTGCTCTCTGAGTTCGGTTGTTTTCTTACAGACGTTTCATGACCCGTCTAGGTAACGTCATCAGAGTTTGTAGGGAGTAGGGTTTGTGGAGTGGAGGAGAAGAAGGGGAAGAGTAGAAGAAGGGGAGGGGGAGGAGGAGGGAGGACTTAGGGTCCTTGGTGCTCTCTGAGCTTGCTTGTTTTCTTGCAGACGTTTCATTACCCAACTAGGTAATGTCATCAGTGCTAGTCTATGATGTGATGATGGTACCTAGTTGGGTCATGAAATGTCTGCAGGAAAACAAGCCAGCTCAGAGAGCACCAAGGTCTGTCTCATGTCAACCCTGAGCTACAAATATTCTTCTTTATTAGTATGATAAATAAATATTTTCTTTCTTTTCTTTCTTTCTCTCTCTCTCTCTCCTTTTCTTTCTTTCCTTCTTTCTCTCTCTCTTTCTTTCTTTTTCTTTCCTTCTTTCTTTCTCTCTGTTTCTTTTTCTTTCTTTCCTTCCTTCCTTCCTTCCTTCCTTCCTTCCTTCCTTCCTTCCTTCCTTCCTTCCTTCCTTCCTTCCCCTTCCTACCTTCCCTCCTCTTTGTCCTCCTTCCTTTCCCTTCCCTTTTTCACTTTTCCTGAAAGTGTTTCAAGAAAACCGATGCTTCAAGCCACACCGCCCTGTAAGTATTTCTGATTTTACTTCTGATTCACGCCTTTCTCCGGAAAAAAAAACCAGTCAGGATAAATGTTAATCGGACGTCGTGTTTCTATATTAGCCAGAAAGTAGAAAAGCAGCTTCTTCATTTCTTAAGACAGACAGCCCTTGAATGACAAGCGTTCCCTTAGCCCTCATTTGAAATTTACAACGGCACCGAAAAATATAACTTACGAATGATCCTCGCACTTACGACCCCATCCCGGTCCCACGATCCAAATTCAACTGTTTGGCAATTCAAACCTCTTTCCAACCAGCGGTCCTCTCGGTCTGTCCAACATGTGGACTTGGCTGTCTTGAGAAGAAGGGCTTTTGTCTTTTCAATGCAAGTGGAAGGTCTGAATCTAGTCCTGATGGGTTTATTGTCCTAGGTTTGAAAGAGGGGCCTTAAGAGGCCATCTGTCTCTAAATTAAATAGCCCTCCCTCCACAGAGCGGGGAGGGATACCACATCATCTATCCAGGGGCGGGATTCAAATTTCTGAACAAAATGGGGCGTGGCCTATTTTGTGGGTGTGGCTTGGTGGTCATGGGACTGACTGGGCGTGGCTTGCTGACTGGGCGTGGCTTGGCGGTCATGTGACTGGCTGGGCGTGGTTAGTATGTAAATATTATAAAATATTTATGTAAATATTGAATTTTTTTTAATTAAAAAAGAGCAACTTTTACCCAAAATCAGGCAGAGCAGGCAGGAACTCTTCTCCATACTCTTTCCAGAGTCTCAACACCTTTTAAATAATGCGGCCATCAACACTGGATGCAGTTTTTCCAGGTGTGGCCTTACCTGAGGCTTACTAACTATGAAGGACCTCCATCTTTGGGGTGGGAGGCAAGGCAGCCCTGGTTTTGGTCATGGCTGTCTCTCCTCGACTACAAAACGAAGCGATTGTTTTGCGACTCAGGATAGATCGACAGATTGTGGTTGAAATTTCATTGCTACGAATTGCGTTGTCTTCCTCGCTTGGGGTTTTAATTTCCTGTTTGCGGCCCAAAGTCAGGGTGTGAGATGAGTAGCGTTTTATAAATTGCTTTAATTCCTTTCTGGTAGCGTCCGAATAAAAACCGAATAAAAAGCTCTTCACTCAACCAGTTTGCCAGGCTGGCTGTGTTTTCACTGGGGTGCCTAGGAATCAATTCATTTTTGTTCGTTGCTTTGTTAATTTTATGGTTGGCGGCCAATTTTGATACTTTTTTTTTTCCTTTTCTTTTTTTTTTCAGGTGAAGGCATTCTTACTCTGGAGCAACCCCTTAGTTAACCCGCGTGACTTCAGATGGCGCATCTTCCCTCTCGGCGAGGAAATCCTTAGCGCTGCATTGCTTTGATTTCTAACTTTAAATAAATCAAATCTATAACTGATCCGCCTTCAAGCAACATTAACCTTTATAAGTGATCCACTTTCAAGCGACAACAGAATGTATAGATGAACAGATTGACAGAGTTGGAAGGGACATTAAAGGTCATCTAGTCCAACCCCCCCCCCGCCCAAGCAGGGGACCCTACAGCATTTCTGACTGATGGCAGTCCAGTCTCCTCTTGAAAGCCTCCAGTGATGAAGCTCCCACGACTTCTGAAGGCAACTTCTGTTCCACGGGTTGATTGTTCTCACTGTCAGAAAGTTTCTCCTTTTTCCAGGTTGAATCTCTCCTTTTTTTAGTATTTATTTGATTTGTCAATTGCTTACAAGATACAGGTATAAGAATAAATATAGTTATGAATACATGGATACATATAAGAAAAATAAAAGAAACAATAGGACAGGGACGGTAGGCACGTTGGTGCGCTTATGCACGCCCCTACAGACCTCTTAGGAAAGGGGTGAGGTCAATAGTAGACAGTCTAAGGTTAAAGTTTTTTGGGGTTTGGGGAAGAAACTACAGAGTCGGGTAGAGTATTCCAGACATTGACCACTCTATTGCTGAAGTCGTATTTCCTGCAAATCAAGTTTGGTGCGGTTAACCTTGAGTTTGTATCTATTGTGTGCTCTTGTGTTGTTATGGTTGAAGCTGAAGTATTCATTGACCGGTAGGACATTGCAATGTATGATTTTATATACTATATTTAGATCAGACCGGAGGCGGCGTAGTTCTAGGTTTTCTAGGTCTAGAGTTTCAAGTCTGGTGGCATAAGGGATTCTACAACGAGTAGATGAGTAGAGAACTCTTCTTGTGAAATATTACTGGACTTTCTCAACTGTGCTAATATCAGATACGTAATGTGGGTTCCAGACTGATGAGCGTTTTCAAGTATTGGTCCAACAAATGTTTTGTATGCTCTAGTTAGTAGTGTGATATTACCAGAGAAGAAGCTACATAGGATTAGATTAACAACTCTTAATGCCTTTTTGGCTATGTAGTTACAGTGGACTCTAGCACTTAGATCATTTGAGATGATACTCCAAGATCCTTGACAGAGTTTGGATCCTCAACAAGGTCTTGACTATTTAGCTTGTATTTTATTTTCTGATTTTTTCTGCCAGTATGTAGGACAGAGCATTTATTTGTTGAGATTTGAAGTTGTCATTTATTTGACCATTCTGATACATAGTCAAGGTCTTTTTGAAGGGTAGCAGTATTGTCTGTGGTATTGAACAACTTTACATCATCAGCAAAGAGAATGCAGTTGCTCTTAATATGATCACAGAGGTCATTTTTATAGAGTATGAAGAGTTGGACCTAGAACACTGCCTTGGGGGACACCACTATTGACAGGTACAGAATTTGATAGGACGCTCCCAATTTTGACCATTTGTTGTCTGTTTGACAGGAATGCTTCTATCCAGTTATTCAGTTGTCCAGAGATACCATAAGATTTTAGTTTTAGGAGTAGTTTGTCATGTACCACTGAATCAAAGGCTTTACAGAAGTCTATGTAGATTGCGTCTATTGTTTTGCCCTGATCGAGTTGTGTAATCCATATGTTTTTGCAGTGTAAGAGGTGCAGATTACAGGATAGTTTTTTCCTGAAACCAAATTGTTTATTGGAGAGTAGGTTGTTTGTCCCTAAGTGCAGGATGATGGATTGGTTAATAATTGATTCCATGACTTTACAGGTGACGCAGCATAAGGAGATTGGTCTGTAATTTTCAACTAGGCTGGGGTCTCCCTTTTTGAAGATGGGGATGACTGTGGCTTGTGACCATAGGTTTGGCAAGGAGCTGGTCCTGAAAGATTTTTCAAAGATTATGCTTAGAGGTTTGGCTATGGCAGTGGATAGCTTTTTTAAGAAGTAGGCACATATTCCGTCCGGTCCAATAGATAAAGATGGTTTTAGATTGCATAGTGCTTTTTCAACATTGTCTTCTGTAAAATCGATATGTATTAGATCATTGTAGTTGTCTGTGGTTCGGTTAGGAAGTACTGGACTTGATCCATTACTGTTTACAAATACTGAGCCAAAGAATGTGTTAAAGATGTTGGCTTTAATGGTGTCATCGTTGCAGTCTTTCAGGGGTGGGATGGACCTTGAGTCTTTTAGTTTGTTGTTTACAAAATTGTGGAAAGCGCAGGTGGAATTGGTGCGTAGAAGGTTTTCCTCTTGTTTAATGTGATAATTAGTGCATTCAGTTTTTATCTGGTGGCATAAATTTTTGTATCAGCTTTTGAAGTTGGCAACGTGACCTAATTTGTTTTTTTGCCAAAGTGATCTCTTTTTGGATTGAAGCTTCCTTATTGTTATGGATAATCTGTTTTTCCTGCTTTTGGGAGTTGTTATTAGTACATATAGTTTGATGACTCTTTTGACTTCAAGTAAAAATATGTTGTAATGGTCTTCAACAGTATTGCATCCAGTGAATAGAAATTGCCAATCAAGGGAAGAGAGATCGTTGATTATAAGATCATAGTTGCCTTTTTTGAAGTTATAATTGGGGATTTTGTCATTATGATGATTTTTGTGTGGACGTATGTTGAGACAAAAGTCAATCATGTTGTGGTCACTGTTGGAAAAGGGTTCTTTAATTTGTATTCCGTAAATTGAATTCAAACTATTGCAGAAGATGAGATCAAGGCAGTTGTTAAGCCTAGTATTGTTGGTTACTAGTTGTTCCAGTCCCAGATTTGTTACAGCATTGTAGAAGGTTGCATGTATGGGTTCAGTTGTACATTCGTTTAGGCTCCAGTTAATAATGAGGTAGATTGAAGTCACCAAGAAAGATAAAAGCGTGTGGGCAGGAGGTTGCCCATATTAGTAGAACCGAAACGTGATATTTAAAGTCAGTTCACAGATAATGGTCTCAGGAAGAGCAAGCTCTTGGGTAACTTGGATATTTTTTAGATATAAGGACTTTTTATAGAAGATAGCAACACCACCTCCTCTACGGATTTCACAATCGGATTGGTAAACATGATAGTCTCTTACTGTGGTAATGGAGTCAGGGAGAGATGCATTGAGCCATGTTTCACAGACAAATATGATGTCGAATTTAGCCATATTTAGTAAGAGGAGAAATTCAGGTATTTTATTTACAAGGCTTCTTGCATTGAGTAGCTTGCATTTAAGGCCAGTTGTAGTTTGAATTGAGGTAGTTGGGGGCGGGCGTGCCTAGTCTTGGCTGATGGTGAATTGGTTGAAGAAGGTTTGTTCAGTTTCCATCCATGGTTCCTTGTCTGGCCTTCGAGTGCCTTGGATAATAGGTTGACCCCCTTCCTCCTTCTCTCTGGGGCAGCCCCTCAGATATTGGAAGATGCTCTCCTGTCTCCCCTGGTCCTTCTCTTCCCTAGACTAGCCAGGCCCGGTTCCTGCAACTGTTCTTCGCATGTTTCAGCCTCCAATCCAGTGGTGGTATTCTACTGGTTCAGCCCGGTTCAGACAAACCGGTAGTAAAAAATTTTTAATGTTCACCCGAACCAGTAGTAAAAAAATAGCTACTGGTTTGGCCGAACTGGTATTTCTTTTTCTTTTTTCCCTCCCGATGATCAGCGCTTCCCACGATCAGCTGTGCCGGGATCCCTCTAGACAAGGAATAATGGATGGAAACTGATCAAGGAGAGATTTAACCTGGAAATAAGAAGAAATTTTTCTGACATTGAGAACTATCAACTGATGGAACAGAAGTTGCCCTCGGAAGTTGTGGGAACTTCATCCCTGGAGGCTCTCAAGAAGAGATTGGACTCCCATTGGTCAGAAATGGTGTAGGGTCTCCTGCTTGGGCAGGGGGTGGACTACATGACCTACAAGGTCCCTTCCAACTCTGGTTATCTGTTATCTAGACATACCCAATTCCAGCAACTGTTTTTCGTACGTTTTATAGCTTTCAGCCTCCTAGTCCTCTACGTTGCTCTTCTCTGCCTCCTTTCCAGAGTCTCAACCTCTTGTTTACATGTGATGAATATAAATATAATTGTCCCGTCCTGTCCTGATTGTATCTGTCTCTGTTGGTCTACACGGGAACAATTTGTTCTCCTGGACAAGGTAAATGGTGGACCAAAAAAACAATGCAGGTTAAAGTCGCTTGCTGGCAGGCGCGTTGTGCTTTAATTTAGTTTTCTCTCCCGGTGATCAAAAAGCCAGGAACACAAAAGGTTGATCCTGCAAGATGGTTATCACCAGGAAAGACTGGTACACCGAGACCAGGCCTTACATCACTGTAGTAAGGTATGTTACCCAAAGATGACAGAATGTCAAACAAGAAGAACGAGTCGTCGTCCCAACACACAAAAAAGACAACATGGTGGGATGAATGCAATTGCAACGGAGGATGTCTTCAAAGGAAATTGGCCCAACCCCCCCCAAAAAAGTTGGTTGTGAAGAAATCCGGTGGCCATGAGGAACTCAGTGACCTTGAAGAACCAAGAATTAGAACAGAATAGAATAGAATAGAATAGAATAGAATAGAATAGAATAGAATAGAATAGAATAGAATAGAATAGAATTCTTTATTGGCCAAGTGTGATTGGACACACAAGGAATTTGTCTCTGGTGCAAATGCTCTCAGTGTACATAAGATAAAAAATAAAATACATTCATCAAGAATCATAAGATACAATGCCTAGTGATAGTCAGAATAGAATAGAATAGAAATTAGAATAGAGTAGAATAGAAGTTAGAATAGAAATTAGAATAGAATAGAAATTAGAATAGAACAGAAAGAATAGAACAAAAGAAAAGAAAAGAAAAGAAAATAGAAAATTCTTTATGGCCAAGTGTGGTTGGACACACAAGGAATTTGTCTTGGTGCAAATGCTCTCAGTTGTCCATAAAAGAAAAGATACATTTGTCAAGAACCATCCAGTACAACACTTAATAATAGTCATAGGGTACAACAAGCAATCAATTCATACCAGGAAACAGTCAATATAAATCATTAGGATACAAGTGACAAAGTTACAGTCATACAGTCACAAGTGGGAGGGGATGGGCGATAAGGAGTGATGAGAAGATTAATAGTAGTGCAGACTTTGTAAAAGTTGGACAGTGTTGAAGGAATTATTTGTTTAGCAGAGTGATGGCGTTTGGGGAAAAAACTGTCCTTGTGTCTAGTTGTTCAGGTGTGCAGTGCTCTACAGCGTCATTTTGAGGGTAGGAGTTGAAACTATTTATGTCCAGGATGTGAGCAGTCTGAATTATTACTATTAACACGCTCTGATGCTGAGGAGTTCTACTCCCTCTCCCCACCCAAAAAGAAACCTCTTCCAAATGCAAAACACAAGCAGAGGAGTTTCAGTTTCACAGCACCAAGCAGCTTTAGTACAGAACAGTTGAGCTAAGCCACACCCAGGCTCCTTACTGTCTCCTTGCTCACACAGCAAATACTGTTTCAGTTTCCAAGGAGCCCTCAACTCTCTCACTCACTGACAGGATGGTAGCCAGATGAATACCCATGGATGCTGGTAGGCAGAGGCAGAATTTTTTCCCCTCCTTATTTTCCTCCACAAAAATTAAGCCCCACTATATTGTTTCGTAGCAAAGCATGGGTTTAAAGCTAGTTTAAAAATAAGATGATGGTTTAGTCCACTGAAAAGAAAGGATATAGATCCCTGCATCCTGATTAACAACCTGAATAGTTAGCCAGAAGCTCAAACGTTCTAACCTGGGAATTGCTTATCCCCTAGCAAATCAAAATAAACCTTAATTAAATCCGAAGGGAGTTAATAGGTTTTTTTTTTCCTTAGAAGCCAGAATGAATCCTAGAATTATCGAAGCAGGAAACGTGTAGGAGCAGGGGGAAAAAAATATGTACCATCTTTTTATAATCTACCCCTTCCTGCTCCATCCACAGCTCCATTGATGGGAGCTGGAGTCCAGGAGCGGCTTATAGAATCCATGGAATTCTAGGGCTGGAAGGGATCTTAAGAGGTCTTGTAGTCCAACCCGCTGCCCAATAGCTTGACTCCCTATTCTTTGGGGCAGCTCCTCAAATATTGGAAGATGCTCTCCTGTCTCCCCTGGTCTTTCTCTTCCGTAGACTAGCCAGGCCCAGTTCCTGCAACCGTTCTTCGTATGTTTTATCCTCCAGTCCCCTCATCCTCCTGGTTGCTCTTCTCTGCACCTTTTCCAGAGCCTCAACCTCTTTTTGACACCTCTTCTTTATCGCAAGTCCTGAGATATTGGAAGACTGCTATCATGACACTCCATCCTCCTTTTCCTTAAACTAGACATATCTTCTGTCCATCCATGGTTTGCTCAGATGTCTGTCTTTCTTTCTCTCTTTCTTGTCTCTCTCTCTCTCTCCCTCCCTCTCGTCTTCCTTCTCTTCCATTTGCTTTGGAGAATAGCTTGACTCCCTCTTCTTTGGGGCAGCCCCTCAAAATATTGGAAGATGCTCTCCTGTCTCCCCTGGTCCTTCTCTTCCCTAGACTAGCCAGGCCCAGTTCCTGCAACCGTTCTTCTTCGTATGTTTTAAGTCTCCAGGCCTTTAATCATGTCAGTTGCTCTTCTCTGCACTATTAGCTACAGATAGTCCTGTAGGAAGGGACCTTGGAGGTCTTCTAGTCCAGCCCCCTGCTCAAATAGGAAACCCTCTTCCATTTCAGACAAGTGACTGTCCAGTCTCTTCTTAAAGACCTCCAGGGATGAAGCACCCACAACTTCAGGTGGCAAGCTGTTCCACTGGTTCATTGTTTTCACAGTCAGGAAATTCCTCCTTACATCTAGGCTGCTTCTCTTTTTGATGAGTTTCCACCTGTTGCTTCTTGTCCTGCCTTCAGGTGCTTTTGAGAACAGGTAGACGCTCCTCCCCCCCTCTCCCAACCCTTCCTCAAGGACAGGAAGACAACTTGTTAGCCCTAGTTCAATAAACAGACAGGCTGTTGTCCTTGCCAGCAGCTCCCACGCAGAGCCTCATTTGCAAAGGGAGAGGCCACGGGATGAAAGGTTGCCCTGTTCCAAGAATTGCACTTCATGCTGGCTGGAGAAGAACAATAATGCACAGCCCTAACGGGCGTAATAATGTTGCTTCACATTCCCAAGGCACAGCGGCAGGCAACAACGGGTGGAAAAACCTTTTCAAGGGGCGTTCTGGCAGTTCCAGCTTGCTTGGGGATTTATCTTTAAGGTGGGGGTGGGGGAAACCTGTTTCAGAAGGTGACCTCGGGGTCATTTAGACTGACCCGCTGTTCAGCGCGAGGTTTATTTCGCAAAACGCCACCGTGTTATTCTGCAGATGGACAACAAGCAACACCGAATGTTAGGGTGGCCTTTCTTTGAAACACTTCACGTCTTCGGGAATCAAACCATTTTGGGAAAATGGTTTTGAAAAATGGGCTGGGAAGCCACTTAAGTAGACGATTTAAAGCCCAAAATACACCGAATGAATAAGTGACTTCCTGAGCAGCCTTTTCAAAACCGTCTTTCTTGTGCGCATGCATTTTTTAAAATTTAATTTTATATTTATTTGTTTGTTTGATTTGATTTGTCAAATGCTTACAAGAAAATAGGTAGAAGTATAAACGTAAGAATACAGGAAATAGGTATGAATAAATGGGGACAATAGGACAGGGATGGTAGGCACGATGGTGCACTTATGCACGCCCCTTATAGACCTCTTAGGAATGGGGTGAGGTCAATAGTGAATAGTTTGAAATTAAAGGAGTGGGGGTTAGAGGATGTAACAACAGTCAGGTAGTGCATATATTTTGTTTTTTGTTTTTAATTTCTTTTCTGAAGCTCTCAAATTGATGTAGGGAGGCAAGCCCTTGACAAAGGATCATGGATTGGGAACAGAAATTCTTTTGCAAGCAGGAAATTGTTAAGCTAGCTGGTGACTTTGCGCTGGTCCCCCTTGCCCAGCCCAGCCCACCTCACAGGGTTGTTGTGCTGGGTAAAACAGGAGGAGGGACGAGGATTAGGTATGTTCACCACCTTGTATTATTTGTAAAAATAATAAAGGTGGGAGACCGATAGGTAGGTAGGTAGGTAGATAGGTAGACAAACAGACAGATAGAGGGTAGACAGATAATGGATAGATAATGAATAGATAGATAGTTAGATGGATAGATGTACATGATACATAGATGATAGACAGACAGACGGTAGAGATAGATAATGGATAGATGATGGATGAATAGATGATCGATAATGGGTAAAGATAGATAGATATAGATAAATAGATATGGGTACATGATAGATCAAGATATAGATAATGGATAGATGATAAATGATCGATAATGGGTAAATAGAGGTAGATAGATAGATATGGATACATGATAGATAGATAGATAGATAGATAGATAGATAGATAGATAGATAGATAGATAGATAGACAGACAGATATAGATATAGATATATATGGGTACATGATTGATAGAGGGTAGAGATAATGGATAGATGATAGATAAATAGATGATGGGTAATGGGTAGAGATAGATATAGATAAATAGATATGGGTACATGATAGATAGAAATATAGATAATGGATTGATGATAATGATGGATAGATAATGGGTAAATATAGATAGATGAGAGAGAGAGAGAGAGAGAGAGAGATGGGTACATGATTGACAGACAGACAGACAGACAGATGGTAGAGATAGACAGATAATGAATAGATGATAAATAATGATGGATAGATAATGGATAGATAGAGGTAGAGAGACTGACAGACATCCTTAGGAACCCCTTTTAGATCTGCTCACCAGCAACCCTGCGAGGTAGGCTGGCTTGAGAGGGCCTGGCCCAGATTCACCAAGCGGGTCCCCCTGGGCAGAGCCCTTTCCCCCCCACCCCTCCTTCCCTCCTTCCCTCTTGCTTTTGCTAGCCAGCACCCCAACCCTTCCCTGTCCACCCCCCCCCCGCCCCGCGCGTCCCCCGCCCTGGAGAAAATCGCGCGCGGGCCCTTTAAGAGCAGCCCCGCCCTTTCCCCTCCCTCCCTCCCTCCCTCCCTCCAGCGCGAAGCCGGAGCGCGCCGCGCAGCCAGGATTGACCACCGCCGCCCCCGTCGCAGGGCCACTTCCTGTTTCCGAGGCTATAAAGTGCCGCTTCCGGCGCCCGGCTGGTTTGGTAGCGAGGCGGCGGCGGTTGTGCCTGGAGGGTTCGCGATGTGTGTCTCAGGTGCGTTGCCATGGGGACGGCGGAGGGAGGGGGCGCGAGCCCGGGGTTGCTATGGAGACGGCCGGTGGCCCGGGAGCCGGTGGGGGACGAGGGCTCCCCTCGGGACGGGGTGCGGGAGGGGGGAAACACGAACGACGAGCGTGCCTCTGAGCACGTGCAGAGTGCTTTCTGCCTGTAGCCCGCTTTGGGATAACACCGGGGGGGGGCTCCTAAAAATAGACCCCCCCCCAAAAAAAGCAAAGCCTAAATCTTCCATCTGCTCCAAATTTGACTTTTCATTCATTTAAATTTAAATCAGTGATTTAAAATGGGGGGGGGAGGGGAAGGACTTCAACTCCCAGAATTCCCCAGCCAGCAAAGAATTCTGGGAGTGGAAGCCCCTCCCCAATTTAAAGCAACCAGATTTTAAAATAATAATAATTTAAAGCAAACAAACCCCTAGATTTAGGGTGGGGTTTTTTTTGGGGGGGGGGGCAGCCATATGGAGGTAATTTGAGGAGGGGGTGGGTTGACACAGTGGGATGCCACCCCAAAATTGGGACCCTATGGATGCCAATTGAAGAAAAATATATTATATATATATATATATATATAAATGTACAAGACAGGCAGTGCTCGACTCACTTGTTGAGGGACCAAAGTCACAATGGCACTGGAAAAAAAAGTGACATGCAACCATTCCCCCCCATCATTTTGACCATGGTCGCGGCATCAAAATTCAGACACTTGACCACCGACTCGTATTTACGATGGTCGCAGTGTCCCGTGATCTCCTTTTGCAACCTTTTGATCAGCCAAAATCGAGGGAGGGAAGGCAGATTTACTTAACAACTGAGTGACTAACTTAACAACTGCAGGGATTCACTTAACAACGGCGGCACGAAAAGTCATAAAATGGAGCTTAACAAGTGCCTCGCTCAATGACATAAATTTGGGCTCAGTCGTGATCATAAGTCAAGGAGTTACCTGTCCATAAATTTACAATGGACGGTGTATGTGACATCTTCATTATCCTCCAATTTCTGTGGCTGTGAAATTGTTCCCCCAAAAGAATGAGAATGAAAAAAAAAACTTATTAAATTCCATAAATTCATTCTTTTATTCTCCTCTTGGGACCCATCCCTCCCCTCCCAGGAATTTGGGGGAGAAAAATAAAAATGTGCCACTCTTGACTTTGGCAATTCGTTTTCAGAGTATTCAGTTTGACGGGTGGCTTTTAAAAACGATACCCCCATGCTTTTTCCGTGTATATATTTTACAGTTTGCGATGTGTTTTTCCCCCATTCCAATGAAAAGAGAATATTTGTTGCTCAGGCTAGAACTTGTGTGTGTGTGTTTGTGTGTGTGTGTGTCCCCGTCTTTGGGGCTCTCTGAGCGTTGTGGTTTTCTTGGCAGACATTTCATGACCCAAACTAGGTAACATCATCAGTGCCGCTTTTTGGGTTGGTTTCATTTTTGCTGTACCAATTGGTCACGGTAAAGAGGGACAGCCCTGTCAGTCGGAGAGGTGGATAAATATTTAGGGTTGCACTTTGTCCTTGTTATTTTTCCTGCTTTTTAAAAAGGCTGCACAAAAGTGACACGTAAGGCGATCCAGCAAGCAGCAGAAGCAAATCCTGAAAGCAGAATAAACGTGGGCAGCTGGAAGGTGCAGCCACATAAAAACCACATTTGAGCCCCAACCGCTATACGTTAAACTCTCGCCCACAACCAAATTAAATGTCTCAACCGGCTTGCAAAAAGTCTTTTGTTACGATACCTCAGAGGGCATTTCCTCTCTGTGAGCAAGCAATCGACGAGCCATCTCAAGATCGGGAATATTTTTTCCAAAACGTGGCTTTGTCCTCACGTGGCTTATCTTTGCATTAATAGAGAGAGAATCAGGATTGCAAGAAATTCTAATACAACTTTACAAAGCTTTAGTAAGACCCCACTTGCAATATGTCTACGAAGATTAGTTTAATTTAGTTTAGTTTACCTTACTGTCATTGCACGTCCTACTATGAAATGAAACACCATCTTCAGTGCGCATCATGACCATGAAAATAAAACACAAACACACCTCCTTCACATTCTATACAATTGAATGGAGAACCCCTGATATTGCATTCATATTGCGCTATACAGTAGAATTCAAAAGAGCTACTGCCCTGGAATAGAAGCTGTTTTTCAGCCTATTTGTCCTTGTTTTTATTATTGTCCTGTACCGTCTGCCAGATGGTAATAGTTCAAAAAAAAGGGGGGGGGGTGCCCAGGATGAGATGGATCTTTAAGGATGTTTTGAACCTTCTTAAGGCAGCGGGAGCTATAAAGCTCTTCCAAAGAGGGGAGAGGGCAACCAATGATCCTCTGGGCAATGACATTAACCCTCTGGAGTGACATCCTGTCTGCCCAGGTGCAATTGGCAAACCACTGGTTAATTGTCCTCACTATTAGGAAGTTTCTCCTTAATTCCCAGTTGCTTCTCTCCTGATTTAGTTTCCATCCATTGTTCCTTATCCTGCCTTCAGGTGCTTTGGAGCATAGCTTGACTCCCTCTTCTTTGAGGGCAGCCCCTCAGATACTGGAACACTGCTGTCATGTTCTTCTTTGCATTAAACTTAAGACATACCCAGTTCCTGCAACCCATTCTTCATAAGTTTTAGCCTCCAGTCCCCTAATCATCATTGTTGCTGGATGATTCTCTAGTCATCCAGGTCATGGTTGTCCCAAAGGTGTTTTTTCCAAGAGGCAACTGGACTTTTGCTTGGAAAATCTGAGAAAGCCCAGCTGCCTCTTGGAAAAAGCACTGTTGGAACACACCTGGAATACTGCATCCATATCGTGAGCGGCAGGACGAGGAACAATGGATGGAAACTGAGCAAGGAGAGAAGCCACTTGGAATTCAGGAGAAACATCCTGATAGTGAAAACAATTAACCAGTGGAACTGCTCGCCATCAGAAGTTGTGGGTGCTCCATCGCTGGAGGTTGGGTTAGTCTAGTCTAGAGAAAAGAAGAATTAGGGGTGACATGATAGCAACATTCCAATATCTGAGGGGCTGCCCCCAAAGAAGAGGGGGTCAAGCTATTCTCCAAAGCCACTGAAGGCAGGATAAGGAACAACGGATGGAAACTAATTAAGAAGCAAGTGGGAATTAAGGAGAAACTTCCTAATAGTGAGGACAATTAACCAGTGGAACAGCTGGCCACTAGAAGTTGTAAATGCTCTAACACTGAAGGCTTTTAAGAAGAGATTGGAATGGTATAGGTTCTTCTGCTTCAGCAGGGGACTGGTCTAGAAGACCTCTAAGATTCCTTCCAATTCGGTTATTCTGATCTTCCTTCCCGCCCTCCCTTCCTTCTCCATCACTGGTAGTTTTTATGAAGAGGCTGGACGGCCATTTGTCTGGAATGGTATAGGCCGGGTCTCCTGCTTGGTTGGACTAGAAGACCTCTGAGGTCCCTTCAAAACTCTTATTATTGTATGTTCCTCCTTTATTTCTTTTCAATTATAACAGGGTTAAGCTTGAAGAAATCCGGGGCGTTCCTCAAAGCCTTGAAAGGAGAACCTCGCTATCGCCTAGCCCAGAATGTGGCTACGTCAACGGATTTCCTGGACGGAAGCCTCGACCGGGACATTCTCCAAAGCACCCTGCAGGTCTTCCAGCACGCGGTGCCGGCCGAAGGGAAGCCGATCACCAACCAGAAGAATTCAGGTAAACCGCTGTCCGCATCGAAAGCCTAGTCCTCGATTTGTGACCACCCTTGAGCCCCAGAAAGGGAGCGGTGCGGTGGCCTAGAGGCGGAGCTCTCACGTCCCAATCGGGAGGCTGTGAGTTCGATCCTAGGTGTCGAGACAGATATTTCTCTCTCTGGGCCCAATGCTGAACAAAACTCCGTATTGGCAACAGGGAAAGGCATCCAGCCAGGAAATTACTCTGCTAGCTCCATTCCCTGCAAGGGATTATGGGGGGTCGTTAAAAGAGGATGAAGGGACGCAGTGGCTCAGTGGCTAAGACACTGAGCTTGTCGGTCAGAAAGGTTGGCCGTTTGGCGGTTCGAATCCCTAGCGCTGCGTCGCGGAGCGAGCTCCCGTTCCTTGTCCAAGCCGCTTCTGCCAACCTAGCCGTTCGAAAGCATGTAAAAAAAAAAATGCGAGTAGAAAAATAGGGACCCCTTTGGTGGGAAGAGGACAGCGTCCCGTGTGCCTTTGAAGGTGTTTAGTCATGCCGGCCACAGGACCACGGAGACGTCTTCGGACAGCGCTGGCTCTTTGGCTTTGCAACGGACCTGAGCGCTGCCCCCTAGAGCCGGAAATGACTAGCACGTAGGTGTAAGGGGAACCTTTTACTTTTAAAAAATGAGGAATTGAGCCACAGAAAGTTCCGTTGCTAAGCGAGACCATCATTAAAGCAAGTCCCGCCCCATTTTTTTCCACCTTTCTTTGACCCGGTTGTCCAGTTGAATCGCTGCAGCGGTTAAGTTAGTCCCACGGTTGTTAAGTGAATCTGGCTTCTGGGAAAGATCCCATGACCCCGGGACACTGTGACCGTCATAAATATGAACCAGTTGCCCAAGTGTTCTGATTTTGATCAGGGGATCAGAGAGTCACTAAGTGTGAATAAACAGAGATAACAGATAATCAGAGTCGGAAGGGACCTTGTAGGTCATCCAGTCCAACCCCCCACCCAGGCAAGAGACCCTACACCATTTCTGACAGAAGGCAGTCCGGTCTCTTCTTGGAAGCCTCCAGGGATGAAGCTCCCACAACTTCTGAAGGCAGCTTTTGTTCCATGGGTTGATTGTTCTCCCTGTCAGAAAATTCCTCCTTATTTCCAGGTTGAATCTCTCCTTGGATCAGTTTCCATCCATTATTCCTTGTCTGGCCTTCGGTTGCTTTGGAGAATAGCGTGACCTCTTTTCTCCTCTCTGGGGCAGCCCCTCAAATATTGGAAGATGCTCTCCTGCCTCCCCTGGTCCTTCTCTTCCCTAGACTAGCCAGGCCCAGTTCCAGCAACTCTTCATCGTATGTTTTAGTCTCCTCATCATCTGTTTTATAGTGTGGTGACCAAAACTGGATGCAGGACTCTAGGTGTGGCCTTACTAAGGCTTCATAGAGTGGTATTAGTACTTCCCTTGATCTCAGTTGTATCCCTCTGTTAATGCAATTTAGGATTGCATTGGCTTTTTTGGCTGCTGTTGCACAACATTGGCTCCTATTTAGCTGGTTGTCCACTAAGACTCCGAGATCCCTCACAAAAAAAAATGGTCTCAAGCCAGTTTTTTTTTCAGGGCCATTGTAACTTTGGACGGTTGCCAAACAAAATGTAAGTCGAGGACTAGCTATAATTTTTTAAAAAATATTTTTATAAACCTGCTCAGACCTGCCTCTACCTGTTGGCTCTTTTTTTCCCCTGGATCGTAACCATCTCAGGCTACCGTTCCAGCCCCCCAAAAAAGCCTTTATTTTTATTTATTCCATTTTTATAGCCACCCATCTTATTCCAGCGACTCTGGCCTGCTGACAAAGCTCTAAGCATATTAAAACAATTAAATACAAAGTTCTAAGCATATTAAAACAATTAAATACATTTAAACAAATTAAAAAATATCCAAGGTGAATATATGCAGCAGCTGAGATAATTAGCCAATAAACAGTTATTAAAAAAACAACAGGGCCCTTGACTCATTCAGTGCCCCAGGCTGGGGAACACAGCCAAGTTTTGAAGGTTTTAAAAAAAACCCTCACGAAAGGTCCTCGACTTATGACCGCAAACCGAGCCCGGAATTTCCGGTTGCTAAGTGAGGCAAGGGAGTTTGGCCTCATCCTAGGACCTGTGTGGTTAAGTCGGTCACGCGGTTCTTAAGTGAATCCGGCTCCCCCATCAGTGTTGCTCGTCAAAAGGTGACCCAAAGGGGATCCCATGACCCTCCCCGGGGAGCTGTGACCGTCATAAATGTGAATCAGCTGCCAAGCTGGCAGTTTTGATCCCGTGACCCTGGGGGATGCGGTCGGCCGTGGGTGTGCAAAGCGGTCCTAAGCCACTCTTTTCGGGGCCATTGTAACTTTGAACGGTCACTAAACGAATGGCGTAAGTCGAAGGCGTCCGGCTAAGATGGGGGGGTTTGTCAGTTGGGAAGCTTTGGGAGGAGGGGCTTCAAATGCTGTTTTGGGCAACCGGCCTGAGGGGAAACGAGGTCCCTGGACACCTGAGGTGGTTTCCTTTTCTCTTTTCTTTCTTTCTTCTTTTTTTCTTTCTTTCACTGTCCCTGTCTCCCTTTGTTTTTTTCTCTTCCTTTCCTTTTCTCTCCTCTCCCAGTCTTATTTTTTTTTCTTTCTTTCTTTCTTTCTTTCTTTCTTTCTTTCTTTCTTTCTTTCTTTCTTTCTTTCTTTCTTTCTTTCTTTCTTTCTTTCTTTCTTTCTTTCTTTCACTGTCCCTGTCTCCCTTTGTTTTTTTCTCTTCCTTTCCTTTTCTCTCCTCTCCCAGTCTTATTTTCTTTCTTTCTTTCTTTCTTTCTTTCTTTCTTTCTTTCTTTCTTTCTTTCTTTCTTTCTTTCTTTCTTTCTTTCTTTCTTTCACTGTCCCTGTCTCCATTTGTTTTTTTCTCTTCCTTTCCTTTCCTCTCCTCTCCCAGTCTGTATTTTCTTTCTTTCTTTCTTTCTTTCTTTCTTTCTTTCTTTCTTTTTTCTTTCTTTCTTTCTTTCTTTCTTTCTTTCTTTCTTTCTTTCTTTTTCTTTCTTTCTTTCTTTCTTTCTTTCTTTCTTTCTTTCTTTCTTTCTTTCTTTCTTTCTTTCTTTCTTTCTTTCTTTCTTTCTTTCTTTCTTTCTTTCACTGTCCCTGTCTCCCTTTGTTTTTTTCTCTTCCTTTCCTCTCCTCTCCCAGTCTGTATTTGGTTTTCTTTCTTTCTTTCTTTCTTTCTTTCTTTCTTTCTTTCTTTCTTTCTTTCTTTCTTTCTTTCTTTCTTTCTTTCTTTCTTTCTTTCTTTCTTTCTTTCTTTCTTTCTTTCTTTCACTGTCCCTGTCTCCCTTTTTTTTTTCTCTTCCTTTCCTCTCCTCTCCCAGTCTGTATTTGGTTTTTCTTTCTTTCTTTCTTTCTTTCTTTCTTTCTTTCTTTCTTTTTTCTCTTTCTTTCTTTCTTTCTTTCTTTCTTTCTTTCTTTCTTTCTTTCTTTCTTTCTTTCTTTCTTTCTTTCTTTCTTTCTTTCTTTCTGTTGTCTTTCTGTTTTCTTTCCTTTCCTCTCCTCTCTTCTGCCTGTCTCCTGTCTTTTTCTCTTTCTTCTTTCTTTCTTTCTCTTCCCTGTCTCCCTTTGTTTCCTCTTCTCTTTCCTCTCCTCTCCTCTCCCTGTCTCTCTTTCTCTTTTTTCTGTTTTCCTTTCTCTCTCCCCTCTCTGTTTGTCGTTCTTTATTCCTTCCTTCCTCTCCCCCCTCTGTTTCTCTCTCTCTCTTTCTTTCTCTGAAGAAAGCAGCCTGTGAATGAGAAGCGAAACGTTTTCAAAGCAAAAAGCCGAGAAAGTCAAAATTGTCTTTTGAAAAGAAAAAAAAATGCACCTTTGGGACTCTGTTCTTTTTTTTCCCCCTGGGAGTTTAAACCTTCTGCCTTGTTCCGTCTCTCTCTCTTTTCCCCCTTCTGGTCTTCAGGACGCTGTTGGATCTTCTCCTGCTTAAATGTGATGCGCCTGCCACTCATGAAGAAATTGAACATTGAGGAGTTTGAGTTCAGCCAGTCCTACCTCTTCTTTTGGGACAAGGTACCGCTGCTGCTCGGAACGGCAATTTTGTCTCCCCTTCCTTGAGTTCAGGCAGTCCTCGTCTTACAACCATCCATTTAGCGAGCAAACTTAGAACACTCCAGGATTCTGTGACCGTCATAAATATGAGCCCCGTTGCCAAGCATCCAGACTGTGACCACGGAACAGCTGCAACGGTCATTAAGTGGGAAAACGGTCCCTTTCTTTCAGCGCCGTTGTAACTTTGGTTGGTCGCTAGATGAACTGTTGTAAGTTGAGGATTACCCACATCAAGGAAGTTGATAGAATAGAACCATTCAAGGACGGAGGCAAAAGGAGGGAGAGAAGTGAGATGGGAACGACAAAATGTTAAAAGTAATTTTTTAAAATTCATTTTAAATTGTTAAATGGGATTGAGTTGGCCCATTCCATTCCTATCAGGCACCCTCTGAATATGGAGGCTGGATGATGTCGTTGTTTTAAATTTCTAGTCTTTTGAGATTATTATTACTGATATTTATTTATTTGTTGCCCATCTCACCACAAAGGGTCCCTGTTGGAATCTGATTCCGAGGGGGAGGTTGAGCAGCTGACAGGGAGTGGGAGTGTGGCTCCGGTGGCTGTGGAGGAAACTGGGGAAGGGCACAATCCGGCTGGGCATTCAGAGGAAGGCCCAGGCTCACCCTTTCTTCATCCTAGGACACGCAGGGAGAAACGGAGAAGGGAGCAACATGGCTTACGGGAGAGGAAAGGGCCCTGATTCCCTTCATTAGCTGCAGCTGGGAAAACAGGATTTAAAAAGGGTGTTTGCGCACAGCACCTTGCTGGAAGCAGAGCGTGAATTATTTTTGTTTATCTGGGTTCTGGCCTCCTCCCAACTGTGTGTGTTTTGTTATATTTTGGAAGTCTGCAGTTCCTTATCCTTCCCTGTCTCATTAATGGTTTATGTTGGTTTTTTATTTATAATTTATATGTACTTTGGGTTCGGATGGAATTTCTTCCCTTTAAAAACTGTTATTGGGGGAGGTTTTTTTTCTTCTTCTCCAGCCGATGGTAACTGGACATTGGGGGCCAAGTTGGAGGAATTAAAGGGACTTTACCTATTTTTGTGACTTTGTTGCTTTTGTGTCACGTCACGAGTCATCACAGTTCTGTTGAATAAGGGAAGAACAAAAGTGGTCAATTTTATCCATATAAATCGGACATTTATGGTGTTCGCTAGGGATTATAGTAATAATGTATATTTATATACCCTTTGCTGTTTTGTCTATGGAGACTTTCTGTCATCCAGGTTGTAGTTATCCTAAAGAGCTTTTTTTCAAGAGGCAAACTGGACTTTCTGTTTTTTCTTTGAAGATGTTTTGCTTCTCCTCTAAGAAGCTTCTTCAGCTCTGACTAGATGGTGGGGAAGGGAAGGATTTACACTCCTTGCAGACACAGCTGGTCATTTGCATCCTTTTTAGAGGGTCGTTGAGGCCACTTGGAGGTTCATCTGTATCCTCGGGGTCACCTGAGTTTGCAAATGGTTCCTGTGGTCTGCGATCCCCCCCCCTCCGAAACCCATTCCTACTCCCACACCATTCATAGGAACAAATCCTCTGGCAATCCAATCCATAGGAATGGATTTCCAGAGGGGGGAAAAATTGCAGACTACAGGAACCATTTTGCAAACTCAGGTGACCCTGAAGACACAAGACAAACCTCCAAGTGGCCTCAAGGACTCTCTTAAAAAGGATGCAAAGGACCAGCTGTCTTTATGCAAGGAGTAGAAATCCTTCCCCGCCATCCGGTCACAGCTTGGATGAGAAGCCAAACACCTTCGAAGAAAAAAACAAAAGGCCATTTTTGCCTCTTGAAAAAGCACCTTTGGGACAGATTATAGGTTACTGGCCTGAGCCAGGGGTTGGACTAGAAGACCTCCACGTTCCCTTCCAAGTCTCGTTATTCCAAATGCTGGGAATTGTAGCCCCGGCAGATTGTTTGGTGGAGTAAGAACATTTCAGCTCCTTACCTAGACCAATAATTTCTCAACTTTAGCAACTTTTAAGAAGGGTGGGCTTCAATTCCCAGAATTCCCCAGCCAGCCATGCATGGCTGGCTGGGGAATTCTGGGAGTTGAAGCCCACCCTTCTTAAAAGCTGCTAAAGTTGAGAAATAGCATTTTAGACAATGTGGCTGCCAGCATTGTGTTTACAGTTCCTGCACCTCTCAGTCATTATTGCGAAACCAGGAATGACGTGGAGAAGATGATGAATCAAAAAAAGGGACTTTATTTTTTTCCCGTCTAACGTAAGAAGCAACCTTTGCTTTTCTACGGTGTGGAAGTAGCTGCTTTCAGGCGGATCTCGGGTTGATTTACGTACTTGGTTCCTTTCCCAAGAGTTTCGGGCGTTAGCTGACAAGGAAGAAAGATTTGAAATATGAAGACAGTGTGATAAAGGGGGTGGGGTACACAAAACAACCCACAACCTGCAATTAAAGATTACAATAGAAAATTGCTGTCTTCTCCTCCTCTTCCTCTTCCTCCTCCTCCTCCTCCTCCTCCTCCTCCTCCCAGCACTGATGATATTCCCTAGTTGGGTCATGAAATGTCTGCAAGAAAGCCACCAGAAGAGCAACAAGGACCCCACATTGTTCCTCCTCCTCCTCCTCCTCTCTATAAACCCTACTTCCTTCTACACTTCAGGGAGGGGCCTTGGTGCTTTTCTTGCAGACGTTTCATGACCCAACTAGGTAACATCATCAGGGCTCATAGGGAGAGAGATTTGCTGTCAGGTTGTATTCTAGCGGCTTGCCCTTGGAGGGTAGTAGGATAAAAACACCAGATACAGTCTAAACATCTGGCTGACCACCACCACCCCCAATAAGAATACCAAGGTGACGGTTGGGCAGGTGCCAACAGAAGGATGAAGGCCGGGGCCTCCAACCTTGGCAACTCGAAGACTGGTGGACTGGTCTGCTTATAGAAAGGAAGGACAAGGGCTGACACCGTGGGTGTAAAAAAAATAACCTCACACTTAATACCAAAAAAAAACCCCTATAATCGATTTCAGGAGGAAGAGAGATGGTACATTGACCATTTTACATAAATGGCGAGGAGGTGGAAAGGGTTGGGTAGTTTTAAATTTCTGGGCACTTCTATATCTCGGAGGACCTCTCATGGACTATGAATGCAAACATGCTCGTGAAGAAGGCCCAGAAGAAGAGGCTGTACTTTCTGAGAATGCTCAGGGAGATAAATCTATCTCAGCATCTCCTTCTGTCCTGCTACTGCAGCACCATTGGGAGTGTCCTGACCTACGACATCCTTGCATAGGATGGGAGCAGCTCTGCAGTGGACAAAAAGGCTCTGCAGAGAATCATTAAAACTGCCCAGAATATCATGGGGCTCCAGCTACCAGCCCTGGACGACATCTTCGCATCTCGCCGTTTAAGGAAGTCGCACATTCTCAAAGACTCTTCCCATCCTGCTCACAATCTTTGTGAACTATCCCCAATGAGAATTGCTAAGATGTTTGAAGATAAGTACTGGAAACGTCAGAAGCTACCAGGATCATACTACCCCATGTGGTGGACATGCGCAGAGACTCAAATGTATTGGACTAAAATACACATGTGGCTGGAGAAGATGATAAAGCAACCTATAGATTTAAAAACCAGAGGCATTTTTATTGGGAATTCTGCCCGAGGGTTGTAATAAGGAGTTACCGTATTTGATTATAAATATATGAACAGCAGCTAGGATCGCATTTGCACAAAATTGGAGAAATGGAAAAATTCCAACAGAAGAGGAAATAATTAAGAAAATAATTGAACGTGCAGAAATGAGTAGATTGACAATGGCGATTAGAGAACAAGAAGGAAAAGATGATTATAAAATTTGGAATTTATTTTATGAATGGTTGGATAGAAGAGTAAAGAATTATATAAGCATAGTATATTGTTACCAATAAATAGATGAGCTAACATGTGATATAAAATATTAATAAGAATGATTATAAATATATACAAGTTAAATATGATAATATTATTTTGTGCATGAAGAAATATGTACTCAACCTCAAGAAGGTTTTATGTTTGTTTTTTGTTGTGATAAAAATTTTACAAAATTATTTAAAAAAAAAAACAATCTGTGTTGAACTGCTGCCTTCTGGCAGGAGATACAGAACCATTAAAACTCGGACCACACGTTTTCCGAACCATTTTTATCCCAGAACTATCATTGCACTTAACAATCAACCACCATCAGTTGGACAGGATTACTCGGTCTGTTGTGTGGAGGCTTGTGTGTTTTTAGGAGGTGGGGAATTTTTGGCGGGTGGGTGTTTGGGGATTATCGTGTGTGCGCGCGCGTGTTGAGTCTGGTCTCTGGGTGTGATGTGAATTTCGTTGTATGTTTTTTCGTGCCACGACAATAAAGAATTCGATTCAACTCCCAGAATTCCTCAGCTTTTGGCCACTTGACGACTCATGGGAGTTTGAAGTCCGCCAGTCTTCGAGTGGCCAAGGTTGGAGACCTCTGGGTTTAAGGGGAAACAAGCCAGGCCCACAGACTTTTGGGGTGAAGCACCTGAGCAGGTATGGGGTTCTGATGCCATTATCTTCGGCCTGTCCCCCCCAGATCGAACGCTGCTACTACTTCCTTCACGCCTTCATTGAGACCGCTCAGGAGCCTGTCGACGGGCGGCTGGTGCAATTCCTCCTCACCAACCCTTGCAACGACGGCGGCCAGTGGGACATGCTGGTGAACATCATCGGTAAGACAAGCCAGGCCCCTTGAATGTGGGTGGGTGGGCTTCTGGGTGGGGGGGGGTCTGTGTGAAGCCTCAAAGGGGGCTGCTTTGGAGGAGGGGGCGGGTGTCCCAGGGGTCTTCTCCCCGGAAGTCAGCGCAGAGGCCTCCGGCTTGAGATTGGCCTTCAGGGGTGTCCTCCACTTAACCACCACAACTTGAGCCTTCTCCCTTCTAGCATGGACGATGTTCCCTAGTTTCCTCTTCCCCGGGGCAAGGGAGGGAAGTGAGTTTTGCCCCGTTTTGTGACCTTCCTCGCTATGGTTGTTAAGTGAATCGGGCACGTGTAAAGTTAGCAACATCGGGGGGGGTTGAGTGAAACCTGGCTTTACCCAGTGACTTTGTTTATACCATCCCAACCCTGATAGGGCAAGTTACAAGAAATTAACAAGAGTGCAGCCCTCCCCCTCTACTATCACTGATGATGTTCCCTAATTGGGTCATGAAACGTCTGTAGGAAAACAACCAATCTCAGAGAGCACCAAGGACCCCAAACAATCCTTCTTCTTCTTCTTCTTCTTCTTCTTCTTCTTCTTTCTTCTTCTTCTTCTTCTTCTTCTTCTTCTTCTTCTTCTTCTTCTTCTTCTTCTTCTTCTTCTTCTTCTTCTTCCTTTTCTTCTTCCTTTTCTTCTTCTTCTTCCTTTTCTTCTTCTTCCTTTTCTTCTTCCTTTTCTTCTTCTTCTTCCTTTTCTTCTTCTTCTTCCTTTTCTTCTTCTTCTTCCTTTTCTTCTTCCTTTTCTTCTTCTTCTTCTCCTCCTCCTCCTCCTCCTCCTCCTCCTCCTCCTCCTCCTCCTCCTCCTCCTCCCTTTTCTTCTTCTACTTCTCCTCCTCCTCCTCCTCCTCCTCCTCCTCCTCCTCCTCCTCCTCCTCCTCCTCCCTCCTCCTCCTCCTCCTCCTCCTCCCTCCTCCTCCTCCTCCTCCTCCTCCTCCTCCTCCTCCTCCTCCTCCTCCTCCTCCTCCTTCCTTTTCTTCTTCTTCCTCCTCCTCCTCCTTCTTCCTTTTCTTCTACTTCTCCTCCTCCTCCTCCTACTCCTCCTCCTCCTCCTCCTCCTCCTCCTCCTCCTCCTCCTCCTCTGATAACGTTCCCTATTGGGTCATAAAACGTCTGCAAGAAAACCACCAAACTCAGAGAGCACCAAGGGCCCCCTTAATTCAATCCTGAGCTACAAATATTCTCCTTTTATTGAGAATTTTTTTTGGCCTGACAGGTGGCTGGTGTGATAATTTATGTTGAATTGTGGGGCTTTTTTTTTTTCTTTTTTGGTCTGAATAGAAAAGTACGGTGTCGTTCCAAAGAAGGTTTTCCCTGAATCCAATACCTCTGAGACCTCCAGACGGATGAATGACATCCTGAACAATAAGGTAAGTGGGACTTGGACCTAGGAGGAAAGATTGACTCTGGGGAAATCTCTGACTCAGGAGCTTCCCGGAGAGACCAGCTGAGTTTGATTCACTTGGCAGCTGACTCACATTTACGACGGTCGCAGAGTCCCGGGGGTCCCGTGATCCCCTTTTGCTGACCTTCTGACCAGCCAACTGACCACCAAGAGGAGACTGGACTGCCCTCTGCCAGAAATGGTGTAGGGTCTCCCGCTTGGGTGGGGGGTTGGACTGGATGACCTCCAAGTTCCCTTCCAACTCTATTAATCTGTTATTATTCTGTTATTCAGAAGTTGTGGGAGCTTCATCATCCCTGGAAGCTTTCAAGAAGAGACTGGACTGCCACTGGTCAGAAATGGTGTAGGGTCTCCCGCTTGGGCAGGGGGTTGGACTAGATGACCTACAAGGTCCCATCCAACTCTGTTATTCTGTTACCATCTGTTATGAACTCAAGGGGGAAGCCAGATTCGCTTAACAACCATGTGACTCACTTAACAAATACAATGATTCACTTAGCAATGGTGGCAAACAAGGTCGTAAAACAGGGCAAGACGCAGTGAACTTGTGTCAGGAACTTGGGCTCAGTTATGGTCATACAAGAAGGACTACCTGGAGCATAGTAAAACACTCAGCAACCTAAATTTTGGGCTCATTTGTTTGTGGTCGTAACTCGAGAACTACCTCTAGTCCACAACTTACAAGAGTTCACTTAGCGACCGCTCAAAAGTTAGAACAGCACCGGAAAAAAAGGGACTTACAATTGTTTTTCCACTTAACAACCATTGCAAACATCCCCATGGCCACGTGATCAAAATCCAGATGCTGAGCACTTGATTCGTATTTATGACGGCTGCGGTGTCCACCCCGGAAGTCATGCGATTCCCTTTTTGCGACCTTCCAACAAGGTTAATGGGGGGTGGGGGGGGAGCCAAATTCATTTAACGACCATGTTACCGACTGCAGCGATTCACTTAGCAAGCAAAACCGTAAGATGCACCAAAAGTCACTTAACCCAGGTGCCACTTAGCAACCTCACTTTTGAGCTCAGTTTTGGTCGTAAGTCGGGGACAGCCTGTAATATGTATGCATTATGTATATATTACATATATACGTGTGTGTGTATAATATAATTATATATTTTATATTTATGTATGCCTTAATTATATATCGACGTTTTTAACTGCTGGCTGAGAGCACTCAAGAGTTTAATACATGATGGGCAGCTGAACAAATGCTTTTCAATAAACAGCTAAGTCACCACGTAAATTGTTTGGGGGAGAAGCAACTCCGTGCAGAGGTCAGGCGAGGAGGAAGAGGCAGCAGAGCCCAAGAAATTAAGAGCTGGGAGATCAAAGGCAAGGAAACCTAATTACAACTCATTTGCATTTAATGTAAATACTAGCTGACAAATCCTCCCACCCAATTCTTGGTCAGGCATCCACTCCCCGCTTCCTCTGGGTCTTGACAAGGGGCCTCATCCCTCCGTCCAGGTTCATTTAACAACCAGGTTGTTCACTTAACAAGAATTTGGTGGGAGGATTTGTCAGCTAGTATTTACATTAAATGCAAATGAGTTGTAATTAGGTTTCCTTGCCTTTGATCTCCCAGCTCTTAATTTCTTGGGCTCACTGCCTCTTCCTCCTCGTCTGACCTCTGCACGGAGTTGCTTCTCCCCCAAACAATTTACGTGGTGAATTGGCTGTTTATTAAACAGTATTTATTTAGCTGCCCATCATATATTAAACTCTGAGTGCTCTCAGCCAGCAGTTAAAAACAACGTCAATAGATCATTAAAGGCATACATAAATATAAAATATATAATTATATACACATGCATATACATACATATAACAGATGACAGATCATCAGAGTTGGAAGGGACCTTGTAGGTCATCTAGTCCAACCCCATCACCCAAGCGGGAGACCCTACACCATTTCTGACAGATGGCAGTCCAATCTCTTCTTGAAAGCCTCCAGGGATGAAGCTCCCACAACTTCCGAGGGCAACTTCTGTTCCATTGGTTGATTGTTCTCTCCCGGATCAGTTTCCATCCATTATTCCTTTTCTGGCCTTTGGGTGCTTTGGAGAATAGCTTGACCCCCTTTCCTCCTCTCTGGGGCAGCCCCCCAAATATTGGAAGCTGCTCTCCTGTCTCCCCTCTCCTCTTCCCTAGACTAGCCAGGCCCAGTTCCTGCAATTGTTCATTGTATGTTTTAGTCTCCAGTCCCCTCATCCTCCTGGTTGCTCTTCTCTGCACTTTTTCTAGAGTCTCAACATCTTTTTTGTAATGTGGTGAACAGAACTGGATGCAGGACTCTAGTCTTACTAAGGCTTTATAGAGTGGTATTAGTCCCTCCCTTGATCTCGATTGTATCCCTCTGTTAACGCAACTTAGGATTGCATTGGCTTTTTTGGCTGCTGCTGCACAACATCGGCTCCATATTCAGCTGGTTGTCCACTAAGACTCCGAGATCCCCCTCCCAGTTCCTGCTATTGAGCCTGGTTCCACCCAGTCTATTATATGTGTCCTTTGGCTTTTTCTTGCCCAAGTACATTACATATAAATATATATGTAATGTATGCATAATGCGTACATATTATAGACAGTCCTCGACTTACGACCACAAGTGAGCCCAGAAATTCGGTTGCTAAGTGGCACCTTGGTTTGAGCGAGTTATGCCCCAATCTTATGACTTTTTCTGGCCACGTTTGTTAACCGAATCCCTGCAGTCGTTGAGTTAGTCACACGGTTGTTAGGTGAGTCTTTGCTCCCCATTTTATGACCTTTCTTCCCGCTCTTGTTAAGCGGAATTGCTGCAGTTACCAAGTTCATGGCACAGTCGTTAAGTGAATCTGGTTCCCCCCCCCCCGCCCAATTGATTTTGCTCATCAGAGGGGTTGCAAAAGGGGACCACGTGACCCCAGGGACACTCTGACGGTCATAACTATGAGTCGCATGCCAAGCACACCAATTTCGATCACGTGAACGGTTGTAAGTCTGCAAAACGGTCATAAGTCCTTTTTTTTTTTTCAGTGCTGTTGTAACTTGGAACAGTCACTAACAGGTAACAGATAATCAGAGTTGTAAGGGACCTTATAGGTCATCTAGTCCAACCCCCCACCCAAGCGGGAGACTAAATGACCTCTTGTATAAGCCAAGGACTACCTCTCCTTAAAGCATTTATTTATACTATACAGCCGCCCATTTTATATCAAACTCTGGATGTTCCCAACCGTCAGTTAAAACAACGATCAATATATCACAAATGCACACGTAAAATCTATTAAAAGCACAGACATTAAAACCGGACACCAAAGTCAAAACTTGCAGTCCGTCATTAAGCAAGCTAGTCTCCAAAGCACCTGAGGACAGGACAAAAAACAAGGGATGGAAACGAATGAAGGAGAGAAGAAGAAGAAGCCATGTGGAATTAAGGAGAAACTTCCCTAACAGTGAGGACAATGAACCAGTGGAACAGCTGGCCACTAGAAATTGTGGGTGCTTCACTACTGGAGGTTTTTAAGAAGAGACTGGACAGGTCTGGAATGGTCTAGAATTTGGAAGGTATACTAACATGTATTTCTCCTTTCCAACAGATGCGGGAATATTGCCTTCGGCTACGAAACATGGTCGAGACCGGATGTAGCAAAGAGGAGCTTTCGGCAGCAGTCGACACCATGATCGAGGAGGTAGGTGGTCCTTGGGGAAGGGACCCCCGTCCCGAATTTGGGGGTTGCTTTCGAAGTAGTATCTAACTAACAAAATTAAATTCGACGTAGAGAAAAGGAAAGTCCTACACTTAGGCAAGAAAAACCCAAAGGACACATATAATAGACTGGGTGAAACCAGGCTCAATAGCAGGAACTGGGAGGGGGATCTCGGAGTCTTAGTGGACAACCAGGCTAAATAGGAGCCAATGTTGTGCAGCAGCAGCCAAAAAAGCCAATGCAATCCTAAGTTGTGTTAACAGAGGGATACAATCGAGGTCAAGGGAGGTACTAATACCACTCTACAAAGCCTTAGTAAGGCCACACCTAGAGTACTGCACCTGGTTTTGGTCACCACACTATAAAAAAGGATGTTGAGAGTATAGAAAAGGTGCAGAGAAGAGCAACCAGGATGATGAGGGGACTGGAGGCTAAAACAAATGAAGAACGGTTGCAGGAACTGGGCCTTGCTAGTCTAGGGAAGAGAAGGACCAGGGGAGACAGGAGAGCATCTTCCAGTATTTGAGGGGCTGCCCCAGAGAGGAGGAAGGGGTCAATCTATTCTCCAAAGCACCCAAAGGCCAGACAAGGAATAATGGATGGAAACTGAACAAGGAGATATTCAACCTGGAAATAAAGAGAAACTTTCTGACCATGAGAACAATCCCATGGAACAGAAGTTGACCTTCTGAAGTTGTGGGAGCTTCATCCCTGGAGGCTTTCAAGAAGAGACTGGACTGCCTTCTGTCAGAAATGATGTAGGGTCTCCCGCTTGGGTGATGGGGTTGGACTAGATGACCTACAAGGTCCCTTCTGACTCTGATTATCTGTATCTAGTATATTCCAGATTTGCAGCCATGCCTCCAAAAGATCTTATCACAAAACCTCTGGCTGGTACAGAAACCCAGAATGAGTGTTTAAAAAGTTTTTGGGACTTGTGGAGCCCAAAATTTCCCTTGCTAAGTGAGACTGTTGTTAAGGAAGTTTTACTCCCATCTCTCAACCTTCCTTGCCGGAGTTATTCAGTGACTCACAGCAGTAGTTAAAAGTTGGTACCACGGTCGTTAAGCGAATCTGGCTTCCCCATGGGCTTTTGTCTGTCCAAAGATCCCAAAGGGGGAATCGTTGTAATCGTCATAAATGTGAGTTAGTTGTCAAAGCATCCAAATCATGTGGCCACGGGGATGCTGCCACGGTCGTAAGTGTGAAAAACGGTCATAAGTCCCTTTTCCCTCAGTGCTGTTGTAACTTCGAACGGTCACTAAGTGAACTCTTGTGAGTGGAGCGCTACCGGTAGCCCTCCACTTAACAATCATTTGTTTAGTGACAACTATTTATTTATTTATTATTGTTTCATTTATATTGCCGCCAATCGCCCATGGCGACTCGAGGGGGCTTACACAACGTAAAACCATATTTAAAATAAAAATAAAAAACAATAAAAACTTATCGAAAAGAATTAAATTCGTAAAGTACAATAGAACAAAATTTGGAAAATAAAATAAATAAATAAATAAAAACCCAACTCCCACCCCCCGCATCCCGATGACAGCAGATCACACTAGCCATTTGATGGGCTCCATCCCTCTCTGGGTTCCCCAAGCCAGTACCACTAGCCGATAACCCGCCATTGCCCGGGTATTGATTTATCCCAATCCTGTATTAAGACAGGAAAATCCTGTAGTTGGGACTCACGCTGTTGTACTGTCTCTTGCGCAGTATCACAGTTCTTCTCTTTCACCACAAGAGGGAGCCCCCTTGTGCAGTCCTGTGAAGCCGTTACCATGGCAAATCCACTGTGATGTACAGTAGAGGCCCGTGAGGGCGAACCTATGGCCCGCGTGCCACAGCTGGCACGCGGAACCATTTGTGCCACTGGTGCACAAGCCGCAAGCGAGCTTACCTCACGCCTCCCAGCTGATTTCCGGCTGGTTTGAGACCTTTTTCGGCCTCCCAGGCGCGAGGAAAGCCTCTGCAGCCTGAAAAATAGGCCCGTTTCGTCACTTCTGGAAATACCAGAAGTGACGAAACGGGCCTATTTCAGGCTGCAAGGCTTTCCTCACGCCTGGGAGGCCGAAAAAGGCCTCAAACAGACCAAAAATCATCTGGGAGGCGCAGTGCAGTAAGAGGGTGGGGGAATTGCACATGTAGGCACAGGGGGCATGGGAGGCGCACGCATTGCCTTCTGGGTGCTGTCACGCTAGCGCGCGAGCATAAGTGCACGCACAATTTTGGATACAGGAGCCCAAAAAGGTTAGCCACCCCTGGTAGAAGCTATTTTAAGGCATGCCCCACACCCCCAAGGGGTGTTAAGAGTAGCGTCTTACCCCCACAGTATTTGTTTCTAGACGATAAGTCATCTGTGAACCAATATTTATAATATAATACTGTAATATACAAAATGTAATAATAAAAATAAATAATAATAATAATAGAGAGAGAAAGAAAATTTGAAGCTCCAACAAGTTCTGAAAATCTGGACACTAGAGGGCAGTAGCAGCCAATGTATCTAAGCCATCCTCGCTGCTGCGCAAAGCGTTCCGCTAGTCCTCAACTTACGGCCAGAACTGGGAAGAAGCATTCCCATTGCTAAAGCAAAGCAGCGGTTAAGTGCATCGTGTCACATTTCGCCACCTTTTTCCACCAGGGTGGTTAAGTAAATCTTCTTCAGCTGAATCACGCAGTCGTTTTAGCAAGTACAGCCCATGGATTCTGCTTTTTTGGGGAAGGCCACAGGTTTAAATCACCCGGCCCCAGACAGTGCAAGTAGTCCTCAACTTACAACAGTTTGTGAGCGGCTGTTTAAATCAGGGGTCTTCAGACTTGACAGCTTTAAAAGAGTTGTGAATTTCAGCTCCCAGAATTCTTCCTCCTCCAGTCATGTTAGCTCGGGAATTCTGGGAGTTGAAGTCCACACAGTCTTAAACTTGCCAAGTTTGAAGACCCTTGGAATAGAGAATAGAACAAGAATAGAATAAGAATTTGAATAGAATTGAATAAGAATTTGAATAAGAATTTTAGAATAGAATGGAGAATGGAGAATGGAGAATAGACGATCGAATAAGAATAGAATAGAATAGGAATAAGATTTTTAGAATAGAATATAGAATAGAAGAATAGAATAAGAATAAGAATTTGAATAGAATTGAATAAGAATTTGAATAAGAATTTTAGAATAGAATAGAGAATGGAGAATAGACGATTGAATAAGAATAGAATAGAATAGGAATAAGATTTTAGAATAGAATATAGAATAGAAGAATAGAATAAGAATAAGAATTTGAATAGAATTGAATAAGAATTTGAATAAGAATTTTAGAATAGAATAGAGAATGGAGAATAGACGATCGAATAAGAATAGAATAGAATAGAATAGAATAGAATAGAATAGAATAGAATAGAATAGAATAGAATAGAATAGAATAGGAATAAGATTTTTAGAATAGAATATAGAATAGAAGAAAAGAATAAGAATAAGAATTTGAATAAGAATTTTAGAATAGAGAATAGAAAAGAATAAGAATTTGAATAGAAGAAGACTTTAAGACTAGAATAGAGCAGGGGTCTTCAAACTTGACAGCTTTAAGACTTGTGGACTTCAACTCCCAGAATTCTTCTTCCTCCAATCACGTTAGCTCAGGAATTCTGGGAGTTGAAGTCCACAAGTCTTAAAGCTGTCAAGTTTGAAGACCCTTGGTTTAAATCAAGAAAGCCACCGAGCTTAGGGAGCAGAAAAGAAAAGACTGGACAGCCACTTGTTTGAAATGGTCTAGACTCTAGGGTCTCCTGCCTGCGCAGGGGGCTGGACTAGAAGACCTCCAAGGTCCCTTCCAGCTCTATTCTGATTGAGTGGTTGGTTGAAATGCTTTTGTCCAATCTCTTTTTAAAAACCTGGAGTGATGGAGCACCCTCAACTTCTGGAAGCATACTGAACAACAGAGTTGGAAGGGACCTTGGAGGTCATCTAGTCCAACCTCCTGCTCAAGCAGGAGATCCTATACCATTTCAGACTGGCAGCTTGTTCAGTCTCTTCTTGAAAACCTCCAGTGATGGAGCACCCTCAACTTCTGGTGGAAAGCTGTTCCACTGGTTAATTGTTCTAACGCTCAGGAAATTTCACCTTAGTTCCAGGTTGCATCTCTCCTTGATTAGTTTCCATCCGTTGCTTCTTGTCCCAAGAGCTTTGGAGAATTGGTTGACCTCCAATTCTTCTTTGTGGCAGCCGCCCAAATATTGGAAGGCTGCTCTCCTCTCTCCCCTGGTCCTTCTCTTCCCTAGACTAGCCAGGCCCAGTTCCTGCAACCGTTCTTCGTATGTTTGAGCCTCCAGTCCCCTCATCATCCTGGTTGCTCTTCTCTGCACTTTTTCTAGAGTCTCAACATCTTTTTTTATAATGTGGTGACCAAAACTGGATGCAGTACTCTAGGTGTGGTCTTACTAAGGATGGATAGAGGGATGGATGGATGGATGGATGGATGGATGGATGGATGGATGACAGACAGATAGACAGACAGGACAGCTAGACAAGATATAGATGGATAGACAGACAGACAGAGATGATAGACAGACAGACAAGCTAGGCCCATTTCCTGCAACCATTCATCATATCTTTTAGCCTCCAGTTCTCTAATCCTCTTTGTTGCTCTTTTTTGGCACTCTTTCCAGAGTGTCAACCTCTTTTTTAACCACCCAAAACTGGATGCAGTATTCCAAGTGTGGCCTTACCCAGATATTAAAATCATTGTCACCCCCTTTATGCACCTCTGGCAGTTCTTCCAGCTTGAGGTTCCTCCCTCGGTGACCGTGGGAATCAAACCCCACTATGGCGCCGCCAATGCTTTCCTTTCCCCTCCGCGTCCTTCCTTCCTTCCTCCACTTGCAACCTACCGTTTCAAACTCTCACAGCTGCCCACCAACCCATTTCAGAGGGTGGCTGGGTTTCCACAACCACGTTCTCTCCCATCCTCTTCCAGGTTTTCCGGGTCGTCAGCATCTGCCTGGGGAACCCTCCTACCACCTTCTGCTGGGAATATTACGACAAGGAGAAGAATTATCACAAGATCGGCCCGATCAGCCCCGCAAAGTTCTACCAAGAACACGTCAAACCCTTGTTTGATATGGAGAGCAAGGTACGAAGGTCTCGCGGTGCAAACCAACATGAAGTGTGTCAGGGCTCCAACAAATCCGCCCCCCGTTCAAATCATAAGTCTCTAGCCACATCTCTCAAGAGTAAAAAAAAAAGATTTATTAGGAGTGACCATGTCGGCGTTAGCTGGGTGCAGCCGACTCTTTAAGACCCATCATTCATTTCCCCCTTGACCCTGGTCTTCCCCCTCCTGGATGTATATTCTCCAATGGGACACATCCATAGCCAAGAGTCATCAATCATGCTCTCTAGTAATAATCTTGTGCGCCAACAGCTTCGGCTGCCTAGCAATTATCTGAAGCATTTAAGGAATGCACTGCTTTCTCCCACTCCCTTTCTGCTGGCAACTAAAAAGACCAAAGGAGTATTTTATTTTTTTTTAGTTGACCAAGTGATCATTTCCCTGATCCTGGAATCTCTTTTTTTTTAGGGATCTGGGCACATTCCTTACCCTGAAATCCCTTTCCTCAAACCTAGCCCAGCCCAGCTGTGTCTCTCAGTGTGGCATCCCTCCCCAATATAGTCAGCATTCCTCCCTTGCTGAAACTAGAATTCCCTTTTTGGATTCAACCAGGAAGGGCGATTTGATTGTAATTCTCCTTTTTTTTCCTGGCGTACGGGAAGCCCACGAGAGATTTGACCCCACTTATTTCTGTAAACCATCCGAAGGTGCTGGGCTAGAAACCAGAAGACGGGGAGTTCTAGTCCCGCTTTAATCATGAGAGATGTCTGGGGGGCCTTTGATCCAAGCTTGTAACTTCTGGTTTCATCTTAGATATGAAAGCCAGTTGGGTGACTTTGGCTCAATCACCAGGAGACATTGAGTTCTAGTTTTTGCCTTAGGCAGGAAAAAAGGCTAGGTGACTTGGGACCAATCACCAGGAGACTGGGAGTTCTAGTTTCTGCCTTAGGCTTCAAATCCAGCTGGGTGACTTTGGGCCAATCACCAGGAGACATTGAGTTCTAGTTTCTGCCTTAGGCAGGAAAGGCGGGTTGGTGACTTTGGGCCAATCACCAGGTGCCATTGAGTTCTAGTCCAGCCTTAGGAAGGAAAGACCGCTGGGTGACTTTGGTCCAATCACCAGATGCCATTGAGTTCTAGTTTCTGCCTTAGGCATCAAATCCAGCTGGGTGACTTTGGGCCAATCACCAGGTGCCATTGAGTTCTAGTCCAGCCTTAGGAAGGAAAGACCGCTGGGTGACTTTGGTCCAATCACCAGATGCCATTGAGTTCTAGTTTCTGCCTTAGGCATCAAATCCAGCTGGGTGACTTTGGGCCAATCACCAGGTGCCATTGAGTTCTAGTTTCTGCCTTAGGCAGGAAAGGCGGGTTGGTGACTTTCAGCCAATCACCAGGTGCCATTGAGTTCTAGTTTCTGCCTTAGGCAGGAAAGGCGGGTTGGTGACTTTCAGCCAATCACCAGGTGCCATTGAGTTCTAGTTTCTGCCTTAGGCAGGAAAGGCGGGTTGGTGACTTTCAGCCAATCACCAGGTGCCATTGAGTTCTAGTTTCTGCCTTAGGCAGGAAAGGCGGGTTGGTGACTTTGGGCCAATCACCAGGTGCCATTGAGTTCTAGTTTCTGCCTTAGGCAGGAAAGGCGGGTTGGTGACTTTCAGCCAATCACCAGGTGCCATTGAGTTCTAGTCCAGCCTTAGGCAGGAAGCGGGTTGGTGACTTTCAGCCAATCACCAGGTGCCATTGAGTTCTAGTCCAGCCTTAGGCAGGAAAGGCGGGTTGGTGACTTTCAGCCAATCACCAGGTGCCATTGAGTTCTAGTCCAGCCTTAGGCAGGAAAGACCGCTGGGTGACTTTGGGCCAATCACCAGGAGACATTGAGTTCTAGTTTCTGCCTTAGGCAGGAAAGGCGGGTTGGTGACTTTCAGCCAATCACCAGGTGCCATTGAGTTCTAGTTCCGCCTTAGGCAGGAAAGACCGCTGGGTGACTTTGGGCCAATCACCAGGAGACATTGAGTTCTAGTTTCTGCCTTAGGCAGGAAAGGCGGGTTGGTGACTTTCAGCCAATCACCAGGTGCCATTGAGTTCTAGTCCAGCCTTAGGCAGGAAAGACCGCTGGGTGACTTTGGGCCAATCACCAGGTGCCATTGAGTTCTAGTCCAGCCTTAGGCAGGAAAGCTGGCTGAGGACCTCTGACCCAATCACTAGGAGCTTGTGAGTTCCAGTCCCACCTTAAAACATGGAAGCCGCCTGGGTGACTTTGAGCCAATCCCCAGAAGGCCAGGAGTTCTAATCCTACACTGGCTGGGGAATTCTGGGAATTGAAGTCCACCCCCAGTCTTAAAAGTGGCCAAAGTTGGACATCTCTGATTGAAACCATCCCATCTGGCTGGTGGGGGGAGGCGTCCCAGCCGAGCCAGGGGGTTGCCCCTTCCTGCACCTGACTGCCCCTAACCTGCCCCCCCTCTCTCCACTCCATCTCACAGGTGTGCCTGGTGAACGATCCTCGTCCCCGGAACAAATACAACCAGCTCTACACAGTGGATTATCTGGGCAACATGGTGGGTGGCAGGAAGACCCTTTACAACAACCAGCCGGTGGAGCTCTTGAAAAAGATGGTGGCCGCGTCTATACAGGATGGAGAGGTCAGTCTCTTGCAACCCCCACTGCCCCCCCCAGTTGATTCCCCCCCCCAATTCTCTTCCGCTCTTTCTTCTTCGTTGTGATGACCCAAAGGGGTGTGGCACAAAGGCAACACAGTCACATAAGTAAGAAAAGTCCCTTTATTCTCTCCAACTTTCTCCCAACGTCCAGTTAACCTTCGGCTGGAGAAAACTTCTCCCAGGAATAGCCTTTAAGTGGAGGAAATTCAGTCCAAAAACGAAGTACCTACAAACTGCAAATAAAAATCCACACAACCCACAAGCTGCAGCAATTAACTGGACAGGGCAGGAGAAGGAATTGCAGACTTGAAAGCACAGCAAAACACGCACACAGTTGGAAAGATGCCAGGAGCCCAGATAACCCTCGACAATAATAGATAACTCACAATTTGCTTCCAACAAGTTGCTGTGCGCAATCTCCCTTTTTAAACACTGTGTTCCCAGCTGCAGCTAATGAAGGAAATCAGGGCCCTTTCCTCCCCCGTAAGCCATGCAACCCACGTTGCTCCCTTCTCCATTCCTCCCTGCGTCCCCTAGGATGAAGAGGGGGTGGGGCTGGGTCTTCCTCTGAACCCCCTCTCCCTTGCTCTCCCTCTCCTCTGCTCTGCCCAGCCGGACTTTGCCCTTCCCCAGTTTCTTCCACAGCCAACGGAGCCACACTCCCACTCCCTGTCAGCTGCTCGGCCTCCCCCTCCGAATCAGATTCCGACAGGGGCATGACATTCGTCCTGACCGTTGGCTGCTCTCTCTTCTCCCATAGGCAGTTTGGTTTGGCTGCGACGTTGGAAAATGTTTTAACAGCAAGCTAGGCATCAACGATTTGAAGATGTGAGGTTTGGTGCAAGGAGGGGGAGAGCCCATGGGGAGGGTGGGGAGGGGGTTGCCCCTGGACAAGGCTTCCAAGCAGGAGGCCTGGTTCCTCTCACTTTGGGGGTTCGTTGTCTGCACGCAGAGGCCATGGTTTATTTTCTTTATGTGTGTATTGTTTTATTAATCAAATTTATTGGGAGGAGAGAGAGAGAGAGAGAGAGGGAGGGAGGGAGAGAGAGAGAGAGAGGAGGAGGAGAGAGGGGAGAGGGAGAGGGAGAGGGAGAGAGAGAGAGAGAGAGAGAGGTTGGTCCAAATCACCCAGCCAGCTTTTATGTTTAAGGCAGGACTAGAATTCCCACTCTCCTGGTGATTGGCCCAAAGTCACCCAGCTGACTTTCATGCCTTAAGGCAGTACTAGAACTCCCAGTCTCTTGGTGATTGGCCCAAAGTCACCCAGCTGGCTTTAATGCATAAAGCGGGACTAGAACTCCTAATCTCCTGGCGATTGACCCAAAGTTAACCAGACAACTTTCATGCCTAAAGTGGGACTAGAATTCCCAATCTCCTAGCGATTGGCTCAAAGTCATCTAGCTGGCTTTCATGCCTAAGGAGGGACTAGAACTCTCAGTCACCTGGCAATTGGCCCTAAGCCACCCGGACAACTTTCATGCGTAAGACGGAATTAAACTCACCGTCTCTTGGTGATTGGCCCAAAGTCACCCAGCTGGCTTTCATGCCTAAGGCGGGACTAGAACTCACTGTCTCCTAGTTTCTAGCCTAATGTTTTAACCACCAGACCAAACTGGCTCAATGATACCCTGAGCTCATCAGGAAATGCATTTTTTTAATAAATAGGGAGGATAAAACCTGGGGTGACTTCTTCCTTCAGTCCCGACCAGCAAGGGATTGTGGGAGTTGAAGTCCACCTGGAAATCCCAGCCCCATTTGCCCCCCAATTCAGAAACCTTCTTGGTTGTTTGCAGATACAACCATGAGCTGATGTTCGGGGTGTCAGTCAAGAATATGAAGAAAGACGAGCGGCTGATTTTCGGGGACTCCATGATGACGCACGCCATGGTCATTACAGCCTTCACGAAGAAAGTAAGTTTGCTTGGGGGGAAACGCTTTCCCTGCCTTAAATTTACCTGTCCTGGAGATTGGCAAGGTTTGATTGACTGATTGTGGGCCGTCAAATGGATGTCAGCTCAACTACGACATGTATAAGCCTTCTCCATATGAACACATGAGAACATATGAAGAACGGTTGCAGGAACTGGGCCTGGCTAGTCTAGGGAAGAGAAGGACCAGGGGAGACAGGAGAGCAGCCTTCCAATATCTGAGGGGCTGCCCCAAAGAAGAGGGAGTCAAGCTATTCTCCAAAGCACCAGAAGGCAGGACAAGAAACCATGGATGGAAACTAATCAAGGACAGAAGCAACCTGGAATTAAGGAGAAACTTCCCAACAGTGAGGACAATTAACCAATGGAACTGCTTGCCGACAGAAATTGTGGATGCTTCTGTTGGAAGTTAAAACCCACCCCTTTCCTAAAAAAAAAGAAGAAGAAATATTTTAGGATATATTAAAAAGGCAGAATATTTCCCCTAAAAGAAGTAAAAACTCAGAGAGGCAGAGTCATGCTGGCTGAGGAATTCTGGGAGTTGATGTCCACAGGTCATCAAGTTGTCAAGCTTGGAGAACTCTGGAGAAGAGAACATATTGTGGGAGTTGAAGTCCAGAAGTGGTCAAGGTTGGAAGCCCTTGAGAAGAGGACATGCCAGCTGAGGAACTGTGGGAGTTGAAGGAGAAGGAGAAGGAGAAGGGGGAGAAGGAGAAGGAGGGGAAGAAGAAGAAGGGAGGAGGAGGAGGAGGAGGAGGAGGAGGAGGAGAAGAAGAAGAAGAAGAAGAAGAAGAAGAAGAAGAAGAAGAAGAAGAAGAAGAAGAGAAGAAGAAGAAGAGAAGAAGAAGAAGAAAGAAGAAGAAGAAGAAGAAGAAGAAGAAGAAGAAGAAGAAGAAGAAGAAGAAGAAGAAGAAGAAGAAGAAGAAGAAGAAGAAGAAAGAAGAAGAAGAAGAAGAAGAACTTTATTGTCATTGTACACGTACAACGAAACTGTGGATGCACCCCAGCAACTGTTCGCAATACAATAAAACCAAATGAAGATAAGAAAGATAGAGTACCCACGTCTCCATTTGCAATTTGAGAGTACAATATCTACGAATATACACAAAATATACATCCAACACTGACTGTAACGCTTAGCCGAGTGTAATACACAAGAGATGGATTGTACTGTAATATGTTATTATGCAACTGAATGGGGTATTGAGATTTCACATCTTTTCACATCTTAATGAGGTAGCGACTTCGTCTTTATTTGCGGTTCGGATGGCCCAGGGAAAGAAGCTATTTGTTAGTCTAGTGGTGTGGGATTTTATTGACCTAAAACGCGGTCCAGACGGCAGCAGGTCAAAAAGATAATTGCCAAGGTGTGAGGGGTCTTCTATGATGGCCTTGATTCTGCTTTGGCAGCGGGACCTGGCTAAGTCTTCCAGGGAGGGCAGAGGGCAACTAATGATCTTTTGAGCCGTGTTTATCACCCTCTATACATTTTTTCTGTCCTCAACTGTGGAGCCTGCATACCACACACCCAGACAATACGTCAGAGTGCTCTCCACAGAGGCTTTATAGAAAGCCAGCAACAGCTTCTTATCCAGATTGTTCTTCCTGAGAACCCGCAGGAAGTGCAGCCGCTCCTGAGCCTTCTTCACTATGGCCTTGGGGTTAGGGGACCAGGAGATATCAGCTGAAATAGGGGTGCCAAGGAATCTGATCGTAGGGACAGTTTCCACTCGTTCTCCCCGTTGATGATGAGTGGGGCGTGGTCCTGTCCATGTTTCCTGAAGTCCATAATCAGTTCTTTGGTTTTATGGACATTCAGGGACAGATGGTTCTGTGAACACCAGATAGACAGGTTCTCTACTTCAGCCCTATATGCCGTCTCATCCTCTCCAGAGAAGTCCACAAGTCAAGGTTGGAAGCCCTTGAGAAGAGGACATGCCGGCTGAGGAACTCTGGGAGTTGAAGTCCAGAAGTGGTCAAGGTTGGAAACCTTTTGAGAAGAGGACATGCCGGCTGAGGAACTCTGGGAGTTGAAGTCCACAAGTCAAGGTTGGAAACCTTTTGAGAAGAGGACATGCCGGCTGAGGAATTCTGGGAGTTGAAGTCCACAAGTCAAGGTTGGAAACCTTTTGAGAAGAGGACATGCCGGCTGAGGAACTCTGGGAGTTGAAGTCCACAAGTCAAGGTTGGAAACCTTTTGAGAAGAGGACATGCCGGCTGAGGAATTCTGGGAGTTGAAGTCCACAAGTCAAGGTTGGAAGCCTTTTGAGAAGAGGACATGCCGGCTGAGGAACTCTGGGAGTTGAAGTCCACAAGTCAAGGTTGGAAGCCTTTTGAGAAGAGGACATGCTGGTTGAGGAATTCTGGGAGTTGAAGTCCACAAGTCAAGGTTGGAAACCTTTTGAGAAGAGGACATGCTGGCTGAGGAACTCTGGGAGTTGAAGTCCATGTCAAGTTGCCACGGTTGAGCTCCTCTGTTCTAGCAATGTCAAAACACTGTCCCGCTAGCCTAAAAAATTATGTTGGGAATTATTTATTGTGGGGGTGGGGGTCTCATTCCCCTCACCCCAGGGAACCCTGCCTGGTGGTTAGTCCTCTTACCAAGCAGAGCCGTTCTCTTCCCTCTGAGCCTTTCAGAATTCCTTCCTCAGGCACCATTGCTTCATCCTGACCAACAATCCTATTGTGGTTATTTAAATACGTTTTGCAACGATGCGGCACACATATATAAATATTCACCCGCCCCTGGCATTCAGCAGTTGCAAAACCAGGTTGGCACGTCGAGAAATTGGAGGAGAAGCAATTGTTGGCAGCCAAATTGAAACCAGAAATGCCAGATTGGCAGGAAGCGTGTTTTTTGTTTTAAATAAAAAAAATATTTTTTACATACTGTACAATCAATCCATTCCATTTCAACCGTGTGTCAGTTAAGTTCATATTTCATGTCCTTACAGTTTACAATTAATACTCTCCTTATCAATATACTAATATAACAACAATCCGTTTTCTTTTCTTTTTAAATTTAAAAATACTTTATTAAATATATTTATATACATACAATAAAATCAAAACATTCCATTTGTCGCAACGTAGGCAAATACAGTGTTCGCTCTAATTGACAACTCTCTCATTGTATCAAATGTTCATTCACTTATTTAGATATAATACAGAATTTCATTCTAATTATTTATCACAAATAAATTTGCATATAATATTACCAATTTCTTTCATGTCCTTTTATTTGACTTTTTATTCCTTTCTTGTCTATCTTCCAGCCAACTATACCATAAGTTCCAAATCTCATAGTATTCTGACTCCTCTTGTTTTCTGAGTTCCATTGATAGCCTGTCCATTTCTGCACATTCCAGGGTTTTCTTTATGACCATGAATTCGGGGGTTTTTGCATTTCCAATTTTGAGCAAAGGTGACCCTTGCTGCCGTTAATATATGGAGTATTATGTATAATAATTTTTTGCTCATTTTCTGTTTTAGGATTCCTAATAGAAATATCTCTGGTTTAAACTCAGTTTTAACTTTTGTGATTTCTTCTAACCGATTTTTAATTTTCTCCAGTATTTTTTATTTTTTTTTGCTTTTGGGCAGGTCCACCACATATGATAATCACGTTTTCATGTCGTTAATATCCAATGTATCCATTTTTACAAATCTTCTCTTATCACTATTATATATTCATCTGATCCATTTTAATTCATTTTTATTTTCTAACCATTGCTAAAATAAATCCCATACCATGTTATATTCAGAGTCTTCTTTTTTCTTTAATTTCCAATGCTAAATCTATTCATTTCTGCACTTTCAAATATTTTTTTCAATTACTTTTGTAAAAGGAAAACTTGTTTGTCGTAGCAGCCGGGTGTCCAAAATTTCTGAAGCGTTCTCGACTTCGGGACACCAAGTAACAAAACAGGACATTATGCAAAAAAACCACACCCCATTTTGGGGATATTTCCATCCATACAGGCCATCCTCGACTTAACAGCGTGACCATTTAGTGACAGTTCCAAGTTGCAATGGCTCTGAAAAAAAAGTGACTTGACCGTTTTTCACACTTTACGACCATTTTTCACACTTATGCCCGTCACAGCGCCCTGGGGTCATGTCATGTGATCCCTTTTGCCTCCTAACAAGAGAAGTCCACGGGGAAGCCAAGTCACTTAACAACTTAACTGCGGTGATTCACTCCACCCCGATGGCAAGAAAGTTCATAAAACGAGGCCAATGCACACTTAACAAACTGCCTCACTTAGCAATATAAATTTTGAGCTCAATGCTAGTCGTAGGTCGAGGACTACCTGGAGTTCAAGGGGGGGGAAAAAATAAAACCACCGCCCTGAAAATCATTCATAAAAATCATTCGATCAGGCAGACCAAATATAAGCAGTCCTCGACTTATAACCGTTTGTTTAGTGACCTGTGAAGACCTGGGGCGTGACACAAAAATTACAAAGTTACAAAAGTAGAATAAATTCCCTTGAATGCCTCCAACTTGGCCCCCAATGTCCAATTACCCTTGGCTGGAGATCAAACTCTTCCAGAAACAGTCTACGAAGGGCAGAAATGCAGTCCGAACCCAAAGTAAAGATAATTAGAAATAAAAAAAACCAACACAAACCACGCTGACGTAATTAACACAGCAGGCCAGGATGATAAATTGCAGACTTTCATCGGATGCAGCACCCACAGTTGGGAGGACACCAAAACCCAGATAAGCCTCGACAAAGATAATGCACACTTTGCTTCCAGCAACTCTGCCATGCGCAGTTTGCCCTTTTAAACAGTCTTCCCAGCTGCAGCCCATGAAGGGGATCAGGGCCCTTTCCTCCCCCGTAAACCACGTTGCTCCCTTCTCCATTCCTCCCTGAGTGCCCTAGGATGAAGACGGGATGGCCCTGGGTCTTCCTCTGAATGCCCAGCTGGACTGTGTGCCCTTCCCCAGTTTCCTCCACAGCCACCGGAGCCACACTCCCACTCCCTGTCAGCTGCTCAATCTCCCCCTCGGAGTCGGACTCCCACAAGGGCATGACAGTGTTACATTGGCACTCTGTTACAATGGCACTGAAAAATGTGACTTACGACCATCTTTCACCTTTACGACTTTCGCACCGTCCCCACGATCAAACTTCGGACGCTTGGCAACCGATTCATATTTATGACCATTGCTATGTCCTGGGGTTACACGATCCCCTTTTGCGACCTTCTGACAAGCAGTGGGGGGGGGCTGCCAGATTCACTTAACAACTGGGTGCAACTGCAGCGATTCACTTAACAACGGTGGGAAGAAAAGGTCGTACAATGTGGCAAAATTCACTTAACAAATTCTCACTTAGCAACAGACATTTCAGGCTCTGTTTTGGTCATAAGTCGAGGACTGCCTGTACCGCTTAAGTAATTTTCATTCCCCAGGATGAAGTGTCTTGCAGTCGGTGGTTCCCGCTGGGTTTTTCTCACCGCCTACGACCCTTCTTTTCTAGGAAGAACCAGACGAAGGCTACGAGAAGTGGCGCGTGGAGAATTCCTGGGGTGAAGACCGTGGGAATAAAGGTATGGCGTCCTTTGTGAAGGGGAAGGGGGGCTTTCAAGGTTGAGCCAAGGGGAGGGTAACACATCCCCATTCAAGAACTCTGACTCCTCTTTCTCCCTCCACTCCCCCCAAATTAATTGCAAGAAGGGGTGTGTATGTGTTTTTGGATCTATCATCCATTCAGCCATCCATTGATTCTACCTTCTGTCTATCTATCTATCTATCTATCTATCTATCTATCTATCTATCTATCTATCTATCTATCTATCTATCTATCTATCTATCTATCTATCCATCCATCCATCTACCTACCTATCTATCTACCTATCTATCATCCAGCCAGCCATTGATTCTACTTTCTGTCTATCTTTCTGTCAACTATCTCTCATCTATCTATCTATCTATCTATCTATCTATCTATCTATCTATCTATCTATCTATCTATCTATCTATCTATCTATCTATCTATCTATCTATCTATCTATCTATCTATCTATCTATCTATCATCCAGCCAGCCAGCCATTGATTTTACTTTCTGTCTATCTGTCAACTATCTCATATCTATCTATCTATCTATCTATCTATCTATCTATCTATCCATCTATCTATCTATCTATCTATCTATCTATCTATCATCCAGCCAGCCATTGATTCTACTTTCTGTCTATCTGTCTGTCATCTATCTATCTATCTATCTATCTATCTATCTATCTATCTATCTATCTATCATCCAGCCATTGATTCTACTTTCTGTCTGTCTGTCTGTCATCTATCTCTATATCTATTTATCTTTCATCTATCTATCTCTATCTGTCTGCCTAGCTCTATCTATCTATCTTCATCCATCCATCCATTGATTCTACCGTCTGTCTCTCTGTCTGTCATCTGTCTGTCATCCATCCATTAATTTTACAGTCTGTCTGTCTGCCTATCTATCCATCCATCCATCCATTGATTCTACCATCTCTCTGTCATCTGTCTGTCTGTCTGTCTGTCTGTCTGTCTATCATCTGTCTATCATCTGTCTGTCTGTCATCTATCATCCATCTATCCATTAATTCTACCATCTGTCTGTCTATCATCTCTATCTATCATCCATCCATCCATCTGCCAACTGTCTGTCTGTATCTGTCTACGGTGTCTGTCTGTCTGTCTGTCTGTCTATCTATCTATCTATCTATCTATCTATCTATCTATCTATCTAATCTGTCTGTCTGTCTATAGATGACCTACAAGATCCCTTCCAACTGTATTATTCTATTCTATTTCAAGTTCTTTTTGCTTCTAATCTTTCAAATTCAATTCTATTCCGTTCTATTTTATTCCCTATTCTATTCTCTCCTCTCCTCTCCTCGTCCTTCATAGGGGGCCATTTCAAGCTTTCAGGATTTAAACACAGCAAAGCCCCTTTGGTTACAGACAGTCCTCAACTTACAACCATTTGTTTAGTGACCGTTCAAAGTTACAACGGCACTGAAAAAAGGGATTTACGACCGTTTTTTCACACTCAGTGACCATTGCAGCATCTCCACAAGGATCCACATTCAGGCGCTTGGCCACTGACTCATATTTACGACGGTCTCAATGTCCTGGGGGGGTCACGTGATCCCCTTTTGTGACCTTCCGACCAGGGGAAGCCGGATTCACTTAACAACCGTGTGACTCCATGATTCCCTTCACCGCAGTGGCAGGAAAGGTCGTAAAAAACGGGACAAAGCTCACTTGTCTCGCTTGGGGAGATTAATTTTGGGCTCCGTTGTGGTCGTAAGTCGAGGACTGCCTGTAGCGAGCTCAGTTTGGAAGCCGACTCTGGCAGGGATTCAAACCTCAGTCTGAGGCTTGCCTAAAACAACAGACTAAACCAGGGTGGGAGGAGGCGGAGGGCGAGAAGGGAGGGAGGAAATGAGAGCGCTTTCTTGGGGTCTCGACCCACCTTTCCTGCCAAGCCTCCCCCACCTTTCCCAAGGGGGGGGGAGGAGCTCCCTCTGGCCGCCCTGACTTCTGCCCCCACCCCAAAGGGCATTGTTCACACCGCGAAGGCACTTCCTCTGATACGCAGGAATTTCCTTGGCCCAAAAGGTTATCAAATCTGCTTTTTCTTGGGTTTTGTTTCCAAAAATACTCGCTGAAATCTCTGTGTTCCCTGTACATTTTGTCCTGTTTGGGGTTTTTCTTTTTTTCCCCCAAGTGAGAGAAAGTTTGCAAATTTGCAAAGATTTTGCATCATGGGACTTGAATCCTTAGTTTTCTCTTGCGGCTCTTGAAATAGCCCAGTTTCCCCGAAAATAAGATCCTAACCGAAAAATAAACCCTAGCATGGTTTTTTTCAGGAGGCTCGTAATATAAGCCCTACCCCCCCCAAAAAAAAATAAGCCCCAGTTAAGATTCTCAGTCAGACAGACTCAGTGAGGTCCAGTATTTCCCCGAAAATAAGACCTAACCGGAAAATAAGACCTATTCTTCCTTTTGGAGGAAAAAAATAATATAAGATCCGATCTTGTAACGCTATTCACTGTCCTGGCCAGTTTGACGCAAATCGAAGAGAGCTCAAAAACTCTTAAATTCAGTTATTTGGTTTCTGGATGCTGAAACATTTCGATTTTAAGCCCTGTGGCTATGGGGTCAGTAGGAAAACAATGTATGGATGGGTCTGTTCGTTCTTACTAGCTGATCCGTTCAATTAAAATAATAATAATACAATGCATTTAGTTAGCTTAAGGGGGGGAAATCAAAATTATTCAGGAAGCGGGTTTTCCTATAAAGTAGCGTTTCTCAACCTTATCCCCTTTAAGAGGGGAGGACTTCCACTCCCAGAATTCCCCATTAATCATTCTTGAAGACAGATGGACTTCCCAGAATACCTCAGCCAGGCCTGGTTCTTGGGAGTGATCCAGGGCATCTCTGTTTAAACCAATGTTTCTCACTTGAATAGAATGGGAACAGAATTAAGAATAGAATAGAATGTAGAGCAGAGCAGAACAGAATAGAATTCCTTTTATTGGCCAAGTGTGATTGGACCCACAAGGAATTTGTCTTGGTGCAAATGCTCTCAGTGTACATAAAAAGAAAAAATACATTCATCAAGGGTCAAGAAGCATCAGGTACAACACTTAGTAATAGCCATAGAATAGGAATAGGAATAGCCATAGAATAGAATAGAATAGAATAGAATAGAATAGAATAGAATAGAATAGAATAGAATAGAATAGAATAGAATTCTTTTTATTGGCCAAGGATGATTGGACCCACAAGGAATTTGTCTTGGTGCAAATGCTCTCAGTGTACATAAAAAGAAAAGATACATTCATCAAGGGTCAAGAATCATAAGGTACAACACTTAGTAATAGCCATAGAATAGGAATAGAATAGAATAGAATAGGAATAGGAATAGGAATAGAATAGAATTCTTTTTATTGGCCAAGGATGATTGGACACACAAGGAATTTGTCTTGGTGCAGATGCTCTCAGTGTACATAAAAAGAAAAGATACATTCATCAAGGGTCAAGAATCATAAGGTACAACACTTAGTAATAGCCATAGAATAGGAATAGGAATAGAATAGAATAGGAATAGGAATAGGAATAGGAATAGAATTCTTTTTATTGGCCAAGGATGATTGGACCCACAAGGAATTTGTCTTGGTGCAGATGCTCTCAGTGTACATAAAAAGAAAAGATACATTCATCAAGGGTCAAGAATCATAAGGTACAACACTTAGTAATAGCCATAGAATAGGAATAGGAATAGAATAGAATAGGAATAGGAATAGAATAGAATTCTTTTTATTGGCCAAGGATGATTGGACACACAAGGAATTTGTCTTGGTGCAGATGCTCTCAGTGTACATAAAAAGAAAAGATACATTCATCAAGGGTCAAGAATCATAAGGTACAACACTTAGTAATAGCCATAGAATAGGAATAGGAATAGAATAGAATAGGAATAGGAATAGGAATAGGAATAGGAATAGAATAGAATTCTTTTTATTGGCCAAGGATGATTGGACACACAAGGAATTTGTCTTGGTGCAGATGCTCTCAGTGTACATAAAAAGAAAAGATACATTCATCAAGGGTTAAGAATCATAAGGTACAACACTTAGTAATAGCCATAGAATAGGAATAGGAATAGAATAGAATAGGAATAGGAATAGGAATAGGAATAGGAATAGGAATAGAATAGAATTCTTTTTATTGGCCAAGGATGATTGGACACACAAGGAATTTGTCTTGGTGCAGATGCTCTCAGTGTACATAAAAAGAAAAGATACATTCATCAAGGGTCAAGAATCATAAGGTACAACACTTAGTAATAGCCATAGAATAGGAATAGGAATAGAATAGAATAGGAATAGGAATAGGAATAGAATTCTTTTTATTGGCCAAGGATGATTGGACACACAAGGAATTTGTCTTGGTGCAAATGCTCTCAGTGTACATAAAAAGAAAAGATACATTCATCAAGGGTCAAGAATCATAAGGTACAACACTTAGTAATAGCCATAGAATAGGAATAGGAATAGAATAGAATAGGATTAGGAATAGGAATAGAATAGAATTCTTTTTATTGGCCAAGGATGATTGGACACACAAGGAATTTGTCTTGGTGCAAATGTTCTCAGTGTACATAAAAAGAAAAAATACATTCATCAAGGGTCAAGAATCATAAGGTACAACACTTAGTAATAGCCATAGAATAGGAATAGGAATAGAATAGGAATAGGAATAGAATAGAATTCTTTTTATTGGCCAAGGATGATTGGACCCACAAGGAATTTGTCTTGGTGCAAATGCTCTCAGTGTACATAAAAAGAAAAGATACATTCATCAAGGGTCAAGAATCATAAGGTACAACACTTAGTAATAGCCATAGAATAGGAATAGGAATAGAATAGAATAGGAATAGGAATAGGAATAGGAATAGAATTCTTTTTATTGGCCAAGGATGATTGGACACACAAGGAATTTGTCTTGGTGCAAATGCTCTCAGTGTACATAAAAAGAAAAGATACATTCATCAAGGGTCAAGAATCATAAGGTACAACACTTAGTAATAGCCATAGGGTGGAATAGAATAGGATAGGATAGAATAGAATAGAACAGAACAGAACAGAACAGAACAGAACAAGAGATTAGAATAAAGAATAGAATAGAGAATAGAACAGAATAATAATGGAATGGAATAGAATAACTTTATGGTCACTTTGTACACAAATCATTAAAATGAAATTTCATTGCCTACAGCTCTCAAAGAGTCACACCTCCAATATACACTACATAAACACGACAAAATAAATTGCATACATGCATACATATGCATACAAAATTATGCATCTACTCCCATATATCCTATGACACAGACAAACAGCCTAGTCTGTACATGGTGAGAAAAAACGAATGTTGTTTAGTTTCCCCGACAAAAACCACAAACTTAAGAGACGGGACGGCCTGGGAATGACGGCCTTCTTCTTACCTCCCTGGTTCTTGGGCCGCAGCCTTAGCCCAACCTCGTCATGAACGTCTCCATCGCAGCCTAGCGGTTACAGCCTAGCTGTCAGGATTCCGGTGATTGCCCTAATTAACTCATGAGCCTCGAGCCAAGCTTCAAAAGAAACCAAAAGGTTTATTTATTAGGAGCAACATGCCTGGCATTAACATGTATGAAGCCAACTCTGGCATACCTAATTTACAGTCCCCTGTGACCCTGTTTCCCTCCTTCCCCCTGGGTGTGTCATCAATCACGTTCTCCAATGAAGCACGTTCACAGGCTGGGTGTGTCATCAATCACATTCTCCAACTAAGGATTTTCGTGGGAAGAAGATCCGGTAGGTTAGCTACAATCTTTGTTAAGATAAGTGTTGGGATGCACTTCTGGTTTTAAACTTCCGCCCTGCTCCTTCAGATATCCTCCCCCTCCCTTCTGCTTATGGCAACTCGAAAACAGGCATAGGGATGCTGTACGAGTTGACATCAACTGACTCTTATCTCCCCCCTTCCAGGTTACCTGCTCATGACCGACGACTGGTTCTCCGAGTTCGTGTACGAAGTGGTCATCGACCGCAAACACGTGCCAGAAGAAGTCCTGGAGGTCTTACAACAAGAGCCCATTTGCCTGCCTGCCTGGGATCCCATGGGGGCTCTGGCCCACTGAGCAGTCGGGACAAGGAGGGGACGACACCCCCCCCCCCACTCTCCTGGGTCAACTCCAAGCCGGTGGGAGCCCCGGGGGTCTGCGTCCGAGCCCTCCCAGGGGGGAGGGGGGGACCCGAGTGTCCCAACTAGAGGTGCTAACATTCACACACACACACACACACACACACCCCTCCCCATCCTTCAGAAGGCACTGTCCATCTCTGGCCATTGGTGGTAACACAGTGCCACATTTCTTTCTTTTTTTAAAAAAATATGGCTTCTTAAAAAACTCATCATAATGCACTCATTTGGAAGCGGGAAAGGGATTCTTTTGAACGAGCTGTATGCAATATATAATATATATATATATATATATATATATATATATATATATATATATATATATATATATATATATATATATATATATATATATATATTTGTTTTCTGAGGTTCTCGCGGTATTTGTATGTGGATCTTTGGTTATTCGGGTTTTCTCCCGCGTAAGATTGAGTATCTAGGCAGCGTTTGATGAAGTCTCATTCATCATCTTCAGGCTTGCTTCTTCGGCTGAAGAAGCAAGCCTGAAGATGATGAATGAGACTTCATCGAAACGTTGCCTAGATACTTCGAATCTTACGCGGGAGAAAACCCGAATAACCAAAGATCCATATATATATATATATATATATACACACACACACACACACACACACACACACACACACAGAGAGAGAGAGAGATATTTTAGGATATTTGTTTGTAGGCTGGAAATGGAGGGTCGCATCGATTATGCCCCTGTGGGAAGATAAGATATCGGGGCGATGTGGATAACTGGAAATTACCCAGTAAATTTTCTTCCCCTGCCCATCTTTTCCAGACTGGTTTTCTGCAACCTGGTGGGCCTTCACCGCAAAAGAATATATAAGCAAAATATATTTAATGCTTATAAGGACCTCCGGAGCCGTAACTGGACAGTCCGTGATGCGTCTCACCCGGAGGGCACCAGGTTGGAGAAGATGGTTTCGTTTCTTTTCTCTTTCTTTTTTTTTTTTTTTTTTTGGCCTTTGTTCAAAAGGATTCCAGTTTTGGTGGGATCTCCCCTTCCCCGCGTGGGAGGCAGAGCGAACAATCGTTATAAACAGGCCGGTGAAGAGACACCCACACACGCACACAGAGCGAAAGGGAAGCATTGGGAAATAAATAAATAAGAATAAATAAGAATAAACCGCATTTCGTATGCCCTCAACCACTCTTATGGTGCTATGAAGTATTTTAATTAAAACACTTGCCTGAACGACGTTTTGGTCTCCTGGAGTTGATCTTAGGGACTAGCGCCTTGCAAAGGAAGATGGACACGGCCATGAATGGGATTGGATTGGATTTTTTTTCTTTCTTTCTTTTTTTTTGGCCAAGACTCTGAAAATTCCTGCCTCCAAATTAAGAAAAGGGAACGCGGGTGAATAAAGAAGGGATAAAAACAGGCTTTTTTTTGCTGGTCCATAAAAAGGTTGCGCCGCAATTTAGGGCACAGGTAGTCCTTGACTTAACGGCCATTTGTTTAGTGAACAGTTATAACGGCACTGTGACAAGTGACTTATTGTCCATTTTTCACACAACCACTGCAGCATTTCCCAGGGTCATGTGATCAGAATTCACACACTTGGCAACTGACTCGTTTTTTTTGACAGTCGCAGTGTGTGCCAGGGTCACATAATTCCCTTTTGTGACCTTCTGACGAGTGAAGTCAATAGGGGAAGCCGGATTCACTTAACAACGATCGCTGTCGCCTGAGGATTAGACCAAAGTCACCAAGCCGGCTTTCCTGCCTAAGGAAGGACTAGAATTCACCGTCTCCTGGTGATTGGCCCAAAGTCATCCAATTGGCTTTCATTCCTAAAGCAGGACTAGAACTCACCGTCTCCTAGTGATTGGCTCAAAGTCATCCAATTGGCTTTCATTCCTAAAGCAGGACTAGAACTTCCCGTCTCCTGGTAATTGGTCCAAAGTCATCCAATTGGCTTTCGTGCCTAAGGTGGGGACTAGAACTCCCTGTCTCCAATGATTGGCCCAAAGTTATCCAATTGGCTTTCACGCCTAAGGCGGGACTAGAATTCACCGTCTCCTGGTGATTGGTCCAAAGTCATCCAATTGGCTTCCATGCCTAAGGCAGGACTAGAATTCACCGTCTCCTAGTGATTGGTCCAAAGTCATCCAATTGGCTTCCACGCCTAAGGCAGGACTAGAATTCACCGTCTCCTGGTGATTGGTCCAAAGTCATCCAATTGGCTTCCACGCCTAAGGCAGGACTAGAATTCACCGTCTCCTGGTGATTGGCCCAAAGTCATCCAATTGGCTTTCATTCCTAAGGCAGGACTAGAATTCACCGTCTCCTGTTGATTGGCCCAAAGTCATCCAATTGGCTTCCACGCCTAAGGCAGGACTAGAATTCACCGTCTCCTGGTGATTGGCCCTAAGTCATCCAATTGGCTTCCACGCCTAAGGCGGGGACTAGAACTCCCCGTCTCCTGGTAATTGGTCCAAAGTCATCCAATTGGCTTCCACGCCTAAGGCAGGACTAGAATTCACCGTCTCCTGGTGATTGGCCCAAAGTCATCCAATTGGCTTTCACGCCTAAGGCGGGGACTAGAACTCCCCGTCTCCTGGTAATTGGTCCAAAGTCATCCAATTGGCTTCCATGCCTAAGGCAGGACTAGAACTCCCCGTCTCCTGTTGATTGGCTCAAAGTCATCCAATTGGCTTTCAGTCCTAAGGCGGGACTAGAATTCACCGTCTCCTGGTAATTGGTCCAAAGTCATCCAATTGGCTTTCACACCTAAGGCAGGATTAGAACTCCCTGTCTCCTGTTGATTGGCTCAAAGTCATCCAATTGGCTTTCAGTCCTAAGGCGGGGACTAGAACTCCCCGTCTCCTGTTGATTGGCTCAAAGTCATCCAATTGGCTTCCATGCCTAGGGCGGGGACTAGAACTCTCAATCTCCTGGTGATTGGCTGAAAGTCACCCAACTGGCTTCTATGCCTAAAGCCACATTAGAAAGTTCTGAATTGGCAGCAGGGAGACCTGAGTTCCAATCTACCCTCCAGGCTGTTCGAGCTGAGCGCTCTTTCTCGCCCCACCTCCCTCGCAGGGTTCAGGAGAGGGCCTGGTGGGGGGGAGACTGCATGAGAGGCAAAATGTGATAAATAAATAGTTTTGCAGCCTCGGCATTTTTTAAGTTCCTTCCTTACTGATTTTACAGACGGCATCGGCTTTGATCTGGAAGCCTCACAGGCGTTTTTATTTTTATTTTTTTGCCCCAGAATCAAAAGCAGGAATCCAGAAGGAGCAGAAATTTAGAAGACCCGCCCCCCTTCCTCTCCAAATAGAAAAATGATGTATTTTACAGAATACACAAGAGTTGGAAGGGATGCTGGAGGTCATCTAGTCCAACCCCCTGCTCAAGCAGGAGGCCTGATATTCCAGACAAATAGTTGACCAATCTCTTCTTGAAAACCTTCAGTGATGAAGCCCCTACAACTTCTGGTGGCCAGCAGTTCCACTGGTTAATTGTCCTCACAGTTAGGAAATTTCTCCTAGGTTGCTTCTCTCCTGGATCAGTTTCCATCCGTTGCTTCTTGTCCTGCCTTCTGGTGCTTTGGAGAATCATTTGACCCCCCTCTTCTTGGGGGCACCCCCTCAAATGCTGGAACTCTGCTATCATGTCACCCTTAATTCTTCTTTTCACTGAACTGGCCAAACCCAAATCCCAAATGATGATATGAGGGTGCTACAGACTCGATTCACAGCCGATAAACGTCGCCTCCCTGAAGGTTGCAGAGCCAGCAAATTGCCCCCAACAATCTGGGTCCTCATTTTACCCACCTCGGAAGGACGGAAGGCTGAGTCAATCTTGACATGGTCAGGATCGAACTGCTGGCAGTGGGCAGAGTCAGCCTGCAAATTCTGTATTATAACCACTACACCAACACAGCTTCCTTACTTCTCATTTCCATTCCTTCTTGTCTTCCTTCCTTCCTTCTCATCTTCCTTCCTTCTTTCCTTTCTTCCTAATCTTCCTTCTCATCTTCTTTCCTTCCCTACTCGTTTTCCTTCCTTCTTTCCTTCTCACCTTCCTTCTGTCCTTCTCACTTTCCTTCCTCCTTTCCTTCTCACCTTCTTTCCTTTTCACCTTCCTTCCTTCCTTGTCTTCCTTCTCATCTTCCTTCCTACTTATTTTCCTTCCTTCTCTCATCTTCCTTCCTTCTTGCTTTTCCTTCCTTCCTTCCTTCCTTCCTTCCTTCCTTCCTTCCTTCCTTCCTTCCTTCCTTATCTTCCTTCTCATCTTCCTTTCTTCCTACTTGCTTTCCTTCCTTGCTTGCTTTCCTTCCCTCCTCATCTTCCTTTTCATCTTCCTTCTTTCCTACTTGCTTTCCTTCCTTCCTTCCTTCCTTCCTTCCTTCCTTCCTTCCTTCCTTCCTTCCTTCCTTCCTTCCTTCCTTCCTATCTTTCTTTCTGCCTTCTTTCCTACTCGCTTTCTTTCCTCCTCTCCTTCCTTCCTACTTGCTTTCCTTCCTTCCTTGCTTTCCTTCCTTCTCACTTTCCTTCCTTCCTCATCTTTCTTCTCATCTTCCTTCTTTCCTACTTGCTTTCCTTCCTTCCTTCCTTCCTTCCTTCCTTCCTTCCTTCCTTCCTTCCTTCCTATCTTTCTTTCTGCCTTCTTTCCTACTCGCTTCCATTCCTCCTCCTCTCCTTCCTTCCTCGTCTCCTTCCTTCCTTCTCGCCTTCCTGCTTTCCTTCCTTCCCTCCCTTCTTTGTTTGTTCCTTCCTTCCTATCTTTCTTTCTGCCTTCTTTCCTACTCGCTTCCTTTCCTCCTCCTCTCCTTCCTTCCTACTCGCTTTCCTTCCTTCTCGCCTTCCTGCTTTCCTTCCTTCCCTCCCTTCTTTGTTTGTTCCTTCCTTCCTTAGCAATAGCCCTAGCACTTATATACCGCTATACAATGCTTTGCAGCCCTCTCTAAGCAGTTTATGGAGTCAGCCTGATCAAAATCCAAACAGTCGACAGCTGACTCACATTTACGACGGTCGCAGCATTCCCTCACCCCTCCGGGGGTCACGGGATCCCCTTTTGAGGACCTTCAGACCAGCCAAGTCCACGGGGAAGCCGGATTCGCTCAATGACCAGGTGACCCACTTAATGACTGCAGGGGTTCACTTAACGACCGTGGCCAGAAGGGTCGTAAAATGGAGCAAACTAAGGTCATTTAATGTCTCGCTCGGCGGCAGCAACATTGGGGTCAGTTGTGGTCGTAAGCCGGGGATTAGTGGCCTAAAGAAAGATGGGGAGTGGTCCTGGAGGGAATTCTTGCCCCCCACCATTATTATTTGCATTATTATTATTTTATTTTATTATTTTATTTCATTTCATTTCATTTCATTTCATTTTATTATTTCATTTTATTTTATTTTATTTTATTTTATTTTATTTTATTATTGCCTTTTTGCATTATTATTTTTTGCTTTTTAAAATTATTATTTGAATTATTATTTTATTTTATTATTTTATTTCATTATTTTTATTTTATTTTATTATTTTATTATTTATTTTATTATTTTATTGCCTTTTTTGCATTATTTTTTTATTTTTTGCTTTTTAAAATTATTATTTGCCGTATTATATTATTTCATTTTATTTTATCTCGTGATCAAAATTTGGAGGCTTGACGGTTGACTCGTATTTACGACAATTGTGGTTTTCCCGGGGTTAGGTGATCCCATTTTGCAACCTTCTGACAATCAAGGTCCACAGGGAAGCTGGATTCATTTAACGACCGGCTGCCTAGCAGCTGCAGTGATTCCCTTAATGATGGTGGCAGGAGAAGGGCACCAAGCCCCACCCCCATGAGTGTGCAAAAGGGGAGGGGTCTCTCCCATTTCACTGATTAAGCCTATCCACGAGTGTGGTAAAGGGGAGGGGTCTTCTGTGCCCCTTGCCCCTCCCCCATGAGTGTGCAAAAAGAAGGGCATGTGCCCTTGCCCCTCCCCCATAGGTGTAAAAAGGGGGCCTTTGTGCCCCTTGCTCCTTCCCCATGAGTGTGCAAAAGGGGAGGGGGTCATGTGCCCTTGCCCCTCCCCCACGAGTGTGCAAAAGGGGAGGAGTGTGCCCCAAGCCCATCCTGCATGAGTGTGCAAAAGGGGAGGGTTCTTGTGCGCCCCAAGGCCTATCCACGAGTGTGCAAACAGGAAGGGGTCTCTCCCCTTCAATTCCAATAACCAAGGGGTCCATTTTGTCCCCCCGAGTGTGCTAAAGGGAAGGGGTCTTTGGGCCCTTTGCCCTCCCCTACGAGTGTGCAAAAAGGAAGGGGTCTGTGTGCCCCTTGCCCCTCCCCTACGAGTGTGCAAAAGGAAGGGGTCTGTGTGCCCCTTGCCCCTCCCCTACAAGTGTGCAAAAAGGAAGGGGTCTGTGTGCCCCTTGCCCCTCCCCTACGAGTGTGCAAAAAGGAAGGGGTCTGTGTGCCCCTTGCCCCTCCCCTACGAGTGTGCAAAAGGAAGGGGTCTGTGTGCCCCTTGCCCCTCCCCTACGAGTGTGCAAAAAGGAAGGGGTCTGTGTGCCCCTTGCCCCTCCCCTATGAGTGTGCAAAAGGAAGGGGTCTGTGTGCCCCTTGCCCCTCCCCTACGAGTGTGCAAAAGGAAGGGGTCTGTGTGCCCCTTGCCCCTCCCCTACGAGTGTGCAAAAAGGAAGGGGTCTGTGTGCCCCTTGCCCCTCCCCCACGAGTGTGCAAAAAGGAAGGGGTCTGTGTGCCCCTTGCCCCTCCCCTACGAGTGTGCAAAAGGAAGGGGTCTGTGTGCCCCTTGCCCCTCCCCTACGAGTGTGCAAAAAGGAAGGGGTCTGTGTGCCCCTTGCCCCTCCCCTATGAGTGTGCAAAAAGGAAGGGGTCTGTGTACCCCTTGCTCCTTCCCTAAGTGTGCAAAAGGAAGGGGTCTTTGGGCCCCTGCCCCTTCCCTATGAGTGTGCAAAAGGGAGGGGTCTTTGGGCCCCTTGTCCCTCCCCATGAGCGTGCAAAAGGGAGGGGTCTTTGGGCCCCTTGCCCCTCCCCTATGAGTGTGCAAAAGGAAGGGGTCGTGTGCCCTTGCCCCTCCCCTATGAGTGTGCAAAGGGGAGGGGTCTTTGGGCCCTTTGACCCTCCCCTATGAGTGTGCAAAAGGAAGGGGTCTGTCTGCCCCTTGCTCCTTCCCCAAGTGTGCAAAAAGGAGGGATCTTTGGGCCCCTTGCCCCTCTTCTATGAGTGTGCAAAAGGGGAGGGGTCTTTGGGCCCCTTGCCCCTCCCCTATGAGTGTGCAAAAGGGAGGGGTCTTTGGGCCCCTTGCCCCTTCCCTATGAGTGTGCAAAAGGGAGGGGTCTTTGGGCCCCTTGCCCCTCCCCTATGAGTGTGCAAAAGGGAGGGGTCTGTGTGCCCCATGCCCCTCCCCTATGAGTGTGCAAAAGGGAGGGGTCTTTGGGCCCCTTGCCCCTCCCCTATGAGTGTGCAAAAGGGAGGGGTCTTTGGGCCCCTGCCCCTCCCCTATGAGTGTGCAAAAGGGAGGGGTCTTTGGGCCCCTTGCCCCTCCCCTATGAGTGTGCAAAAGGGAGGGGTCTTTGGGCCCCTTGCCCCTCCCCTATGAGTGTTCCTCCCTCCCCCCAAAAAAATCTTCAAATCTCCAGCGTGTGGTTCAAATAATTCGTTGCCTCTCACAAAAGCCGGTGCCTTTTATTTCATTGATGCATTTTTTAAAAATTTTTTTGATTAAAATAAAAATAAAAATTTTGGGGGGGGGGTTTCAAAGGCTTTAGGATTTCTGCCAACGTCCCCGGAAGCCCCTAAAAAAAAGAGGGGTGGGGTTTCCCATCAGGGGACAAAACCACGTTGCAATCTATATATCATCACTATGAGTTATTACATCGATCCGAGCTTCATTGAAGCGGACCCTAGAGGTCCTCTAGCCCAACCCCCTGGCCAAGGCAAGAGGAACAGCTACAGCAACTGCAACGTCGTCCCCAAATATTATTTAAAAACCACTCCGTGCCCTTGGAGGGGTTCTTGTGCGAGGGGCTGTCACCCTCCCTCCTGAAATCCCTCCTTTTTAATTCGATAGATTGGCCACAGTGCCTCCTCTCGCAAAACCATTTAGGACCCCAGGCAGTCCTCGACTTATAACCATTCATTTCATGACCATTCAAAGTGACGACAGCCCTGGAAAAAAGGACTTATGGCTGTTTTTCACGCTTAACGACTGCTGAGGCATTCCCATGGCTGCGTGATCAAAATTCAGACGGCTTGGCAACTGACTCGTATTTACAACGGTCACAGTCCGCGTTCCGGGGTCACGCAATCCCCTCTTGGGACCTTCCGATAAGCAAAGTCAATGGGGAAGCCAGATTCGCTTAACGACCACGCGACTCACTTAACGACTGCAGCGCTCCACTTAGCGACCGTGGCAGGAAAGGTCGTAAAATGGGACAAAATTCACTTAACGGCTGTCTCACTTAGCAACAGGAATTACGGATAATACAATCTGGTACAATATAAAAATACACAGGTAGTCCTCAACTTACAACAGTTTGTTTAGTGATGTACAATGTTACGACGACCCTGAAAAAAAGTAACTTATGCCCGTTGATTTTTACACTTACGACCATCCCCATGGTCAGGTGACCAAAATTCAGTCGTTTTGGCCACTGACTCGTATTTATGACAGTTGCAAGATTCCCCGTTTTGTGACCTTCGGACGAGCAACGTCCACGGGGAAGCCAGATTCACTTAACGACTGGCTGATTAGCAACTGTGGCAGAACCGTGGCAGGAAAGGTCGTAAAATGGGGCAAAACTCAACGGCTGTCTCACTTAGCAACAGGAATTGCGGATGCCCTGTATAATACAATCGGGTATCATATAAAAAATATACAGGTAGTCCTCAACTTACAACAGTTTGTTTAGTGATGTACAACATTATGACGACCCTGGAAAAAAAAAGTGACTTATGCCCATTTTTTCACACTTATGACCGTCCCCCATGGTCAAGTGACCAAAATTCAGTCGTTTCGGCAACTCTTTCCTATTTACGATGGTCGCAAGATTCCCCAGGATCCCCGTTTTGCGACCTTCGGACGAGCAATGTCCACGGGGAAGCCGGATTCACTTAATGACCGGGTGATTAGCTGAACGATGGCAGTGATTCACTTAACAACAGTGGGAAGAAAGCTCACAAAAGAAGGAAAGCTCACCTCACCACTGCCTCGCTTAGCGGTTGCTGGGGCTCTTGAGTCCAGAACTAGCTGTATAAAACCCTCTTGTGTAATATCAATTAAAATAATATAAATTCTAGCATATAGGGCATTATATAAAATGTGGTATTATATAAATCCTGCTCCAGTTTTGCCTGGCTCTGCATCTCAGGGAAGGAAACCGGTCAGGACTGGTGGGCGTGGTTGTGCCGCATTTATTGACTCAATTTATTGCCTTGAATAACTCGTCATCCCTTGAAGGAAGAGACTGGGCTGCCCTCTGTCAGAAATGGTGTAGGGTCTCTTGCCTCGGAAGGGGGTTGGACTAGATGACCCACAAGGTCCCTTTCCAACTCTGTTACTCTGTTATGATTCTGTTCTTCAGAAGTTGTGGGAGTTTCATCCCTGGAGGCTTTCAAGAAGAGACTGGACTGCCCTCAGTCAGAAATGGTGTAGGGTCTCCTGCTTGGGCAGGTGGGGGTTGGGCTAGATGACCTACAGGGTCCCTTCCAATCTCTGTTAAGCTGTTATTATTCTGTTCTTCAGAAGTTGTGGGAGTTTCATCCCTGGAGGCTTTCATGAAGAGACTGGACTGCCCTCAGTCAGAAATGGTGTAAGGTCTCCTGCTTGGGCAGGGGGTTAGACTAGATGACCTACAAGGTCCCTTACAATCTCTGTTAATCTGTTATTATTCTGTTCTTCAGAAGTTGTGGGAATTTCATCCCTGGAGGCTTTCATGAAGAGACTGGACTGCCCTCAGTCAGAAATGGTGTAAGGTCTCCTGCTTGGGCCGGTGGGGGTTGGGCTAGATGACCTACAGGGTCCCTTACAATCTCTGTTAATCTGTTATTATTCTGTTCTTCAGAAGTTGTGGGAATTTCATCCCTGGAGGCTTTCATGAAGAGACTGGACTGCCCTCAGTCAGAAATGGTGTAAGGTCTCCTGCTTGGGCCGGTGGGGGTTGGGCTAGATGACCTACAGGGTCCCTTTCAATCTCTGTTAAGCTGTTATTATTCTGTTCTTCAGAAGTTGTGGGAATTTCATCCCTGGAGGCTTTCATGAAGAGACTGGACTGCCCTCAGTCAGAAATGTGTAGGGTCTCCTGCTTAGGCGGGGGGGTTGGACTAGATGACCTCCAAGGTCCCATTCTCTGTATCTGAAGCTTTAGTTTCTGACTTGGCAGGCATTTTATGAGTTAGGGAGAGGAAAAACTGCCCCTGGGTACATTTTTTTTTTTAGAAACTCGTGTTTTTTTCTCCCCTTTCCCCATTTTTTTTTAAAAAATCATAAATATGTTTTTCTCCTTCCCCTTCCCCATTTTATCTTCCCTAAAGCAAGTGGGGGAGAAAGAGGGGGAGGTGGGGCTGTCTGCACGTGTCGTGGGACGAAAAGAAGAGACCAATTTAGCAGCTTTCCCCCCTCCAGCCCCCTCCAGCCCCCCCGCGCCCAGGAGGGCTCCCCTCCTCCATGAGGACTAGAACTTCAGCAGCTCCCATCCCCGATCTCCTGTTTGCCTCCTGACCGCCCCCTCCCCGTCAAGCCCAGCCCAGCCCGGCCCACCTTCTACAGCTGATCCCTCCCGGCGCTTTGGAGATCTTTTGCCTGCCTCCTTCAATGGATTCACCTCGAGGCGGAGAGCCGCCGCCGCCGCCGCTGCGATCCCGGGAGAAGCAGAAACTTTTGGAGGAGGCTTTTCTCGGAAAGGCGAGAGAGAAAGGAAGAAGGAAGGAAGGAAGAAAAGAAGGGAAGAAGGACGCCAGAAAGGAAAAGAAGAAAGAGGTGCGTCCAAAGTCTTTGGAGAGCTTTTGAAACCATGTGAAAAACCGATGCAGAATATATATATATATATATATATTTTCCTCTCTCTCTCTCTCTCTCTCCCTTCTCTGCTTGTGCCCAAAATGTCCAGATTTGGGTGAAAAACCGGTTCAGCAAGACTTTGCGAAGAAGTTCTTGCTAAAACAGGTAATTTTAATTTTGCGCAGTTAGCCTCTCTCTCTCTCTCTCTCTCTTTCTCTCTTAATCCATTTTATTATCCTGGGTGCGAAACTAGAGATCGGGCAAAGATTCCCCCCCGCATGCCATGCTGAGGTTTTGCTTTCTAAACTTGAAGGCAAGACACAAATGGGTGTGTAAGGCAAGTGTGCGTTGCACCACAAACCTGCTTTAATGCGGCCGGAGGCTGTCTTAATTGTGCAAGGGGGAGACATTCTCTCCCAAAAATAAAAATAAATTGCAAACTCCCTTGCAAAGAACTGAGCGTTGAACTTCTTTCTTTCAAAGTTTTTTCCCCCTCTCTCCTTCCTTTCTTTTCTCCTGTCAGTCCACGCTCCCTTTTTCTCCGACCTGGAGGATGAGGAACTGAGTGCACCCTGCGTGTGTTTGCACAATGTTTGACAAGAGGGTGCAACAATTTATTTAGCTCTCTCGCTCTCTCTGTCTGCAGCAGATCAAAATCTGGGGTTTGAAGGGAGCAGAGAAGAAGTTTGGAGTGAGACCTAAAAACTGGCTAAAAGGTGGGAGGAAAGGTTGAGTGGAGCTTAGGGGTGTCTAACTTACTGAAGATGCCAGCATCTTCCAACGTCTCTGGGGTTGCCCCAAAGAAGAGGTGGGGAAGTCAACCTATTCCTCAAAGCAGGACGTGAAGCAAAAAATGGAGGCTTAACAAGGAGACATCCAACCTAGAATTAAGGCGAAGTTTCCTATCGGTGTAATTCTGTATTCTGTTGCACCTGGACCGCAAATATTGCCGCTAAATTTTAATTTGGCTCAAAGCGGCACCAGGGAAAAATGTATGAATGTCCAAAGAGAGCGTGAACCCAACAGAACGGAAAATGTGTAGCTTGGGGTTGAACTGTGGGGGGTCCTTGGGGCTGTCTTGAGTTGGGTGATTTCCTCACAGACGTTTCGTGACCCAAGTAGGGAACATCATCAGGGCTAGAAGGGAGAGGGATTTGCGAGAGGAGAAAAAGGAAAACTGGAGTATGTGTGAGCTTGGTAGGTTTCTTGCAGATGTTTCGTTACTAAACTAGGTGACATCATCAGGGGTACAAAGGAATGGGGTTTGCAAAGAGGAGGAAGAAGGAGGAGAACTGTGGGGTCCTTAGAGCTCTCTGAGTTTGGTGGTTTTCCCGCAGACGTTTTGTGACCCAACTAGGGAACATCATCAGGGCTAGAAGGGAGTGGGGTTTGCAAAGAGGGACAGGACAAGATAAAAAGGATGGAAGTTAATCAAGGAGAAAACCAACCTGGAATTAAGGAGAGAAATTCCTGACGGTGAGAACAATTCACCCGTAGAACAGCTGGCCACCAGAAGTTGTGGGATCTTCATCACTGCAGGTTTTTAAGAAGAGACTGGACAGCCAGATGTCTGAAATGGCTTGGGGTCTCCTGCTTGAGCCAGGGGGTTGGACTAGATGACCTCCAAGGACCCTTCCAGCGCTAGGAGTCTCTGTGTGGGTTGTAACACAACCACCCTTTGATCAGGGTTAGCTAAAAAGAATGTGTGACATCAGTTTAAGGACTGAGAAAGTTTTATTTATTTTATTTTTATTTATTTAATTTTGTCAATTGCTTACAAGATAATAGGTATAAGTAAAAACATAGTTATGAATACATGAAATGGGTACATATAAGAAAAATAAAAAGAAACAATAGGACAGGGACGGTAGGCACGTTGGTGCGCTTATGCACGCCCCCTACAGACCTCTTAGGAAAGGGGTGAGGTCAATAGTAGACAGTCTAAGGTTAAAGTATTTGGGGGTTTGGGGGAAGAAACCACAGAGTCAGGTAGAGGATACCAGACATTGACCACTCTGTGGCTGAAGTCGTATTTCCTGCAATCGAGTTTGGTGCAATTAACCTTGAGTTTGTATCTATTGTGTGCTCTTGTATTGTTATAGTTGAAGCCGAAGTATTCATTGACAGGCAGGACATTGCAATGTATGATTTTATATACTATACTTAGATCGGACTGAAGACGGCGTAACTGAAGACGGCGTAATTCAAGGTTTTCTAGGTCTAGAATTTCAAGTCTGGTGGCCTAAGGTATTCTGCAACGAGTAGAGGAGTGGAGAACTCTCTTCTTGTGGAATATTTCTGGACTTTCTCAACTGTGTTAATATCAGATGTGTAATGTGGGTTCCAGACTGACGAACTGTATTCGAGTGTAGCTCTAGCAAATGTCTGCCAGAGAATTTTTTGCCTCTTTCCCTTCAAGAGACTAGGGTGAGTTTTCTACCCAGCGGATGCAAAATGCCCTCACTCATGCTTTCCTCTTTAAGATGAGTGATTACTTATAGTGGGCAGATGCCAAGAGAAGGAAGTCCATATTTTTCAAAGGAGAAGTAGAGTTTGGGGTACTGGAGGGAGCTTTGGGTGCGGAAACCCCCCCATTTTGCCAGTCCTCTCTTGAGTTTTTTGGATGGTGGGGCTTGATGAATAAGCTTGAATTTAAGAGGGGAAATAATGTAGATTTCTTTTTTTGTGGGGGGGCGGAATCCACAAAGAGAGAAGGACTGGAGGAGACATGATAGCATCTTCCAATATTTGAGGGGTTGCCCCAGAGAAGAGGGGGTTCAAATTATTCTCCAAAGCACCAGAAGGCAGGAGAAGAAGCAACGGATGGAAACTAACCAAGGAGAGAAGCAACCTAGAACTAAGGAGGAATTTCCTGACAGGGAGAGCAATTAACCAGCTTGTCACCAGAAGTTGTGGCCGCTCCATCGCTGGACCTTTTTAAGAATAGACTAGACAGTCACTTATCTGAAATATTATAGGGTCTCCTGCTTGAGCAGGGGGCTGGACTAGAAGACCTCCAGGGTCCCTCCCAATTCTGTTATTCTGTAAAAAAAAAACAAAAAACCTAGTGCCTGCTGGTTTATTTTGCACTGGAAGAAAAATTCTTATTGTACCCTATTACTGTTATTAAGTGTTGTACCGGATGATTCTTGACCCTTGATGAATGTCTCTTTTCTTTTATGTGCACTGAGAGCATTTGCACCAAGACAAATTCCTTGTGTGTCCAATCACACTTGGCCAATAATTATATCCTATCCTATCTTATCTTATCCTATCCTCTCCTATTCTATTCTATTTTCTATTCTATTTTCTATTCTATTCTATTCTATTCTTTATTCCGATATTCTATTCTATTCTAATTTCTATTCTATTCTAATTTCTATTCTGTTCTAATTTCTATTCTATTCTATTCTATTCTAATTTCTATTCTATTCTATTCTAATTTCTATTCTATTCTATTCTAATTTCTATTCTATTCTATTCTATTCTATTCTCTATCCTGTTCCATCCCATTCTATTTAAATTCTATTCCTATATCCTTCTATTCTATTCTATTGTACCCTATGACTATCATTAAGTGTTGCACCTGATGATTCTTGACTCTTGACGGATGTCTCTTTTCTTTTATGTGCACTGAGAGCATTTGCACCAAAGACAAATTCCTTGTGTGTCCAATCACATTTAGCCAATAAAAGAACTCTATTCCTATTCCATTCTATTCTATTCTATTCTATTCTATTCTATTCTATTCTATTCTATTCTATTCTATTCTATTCTATTTTCTATTCTATTCATTCTATTCTCATTCTATTCTGTTCTGTTCTGTTCTGTTCTGTTCTGTTCTATTCTCTATCCTGTTCCATCCCCTTCTATTTAAATTCTATTCCTACATCCTTCTATTCTATTCTATTGTACCCTGTGACTATCATTAAATGTTGTATCTGATGATTCTTGACTCTTGACGAATGTCTCTTTTCTTTTATGTGCACTGAGAGCATTTGCACCAAAGACAAATTCCTTGTGTGTCCAATCACACTTGGCCAATAAAAGGAATTCTATCTATTCTATTGCACACTCCTCACAACTCCGGAAAAATGACATGGGCAAGTTGTTTCTTCTTCTTTTGGTCAAATTTTATTGAAGTTTATTATAACATAATATACAAATAAAAACAAGGATAATCAGGGAATCAGGGAAGGAAAAGAAGGGAAAAGGGGGTGCAAAGTAAGAGGTGGGGAAATAGCAGTGACTTCCAACTTTTTCCAGTGCAGTAGAATACAAAATACACTAGCCCTGATGATGTTACCTGGTTTGGAAACCACGAAGCTCAGAGAGCATCAAAGACCCTACACCAGTCCTCCTCCTCCCCCTCCCTCCTCCTCCTCCTCCTCCTCCTCCGAAAACCACACTCTCCCTTCTAGCACTGATGATGTTACCTGGTTTGCAAGAAAACCATGAAGCTCAGAGAGCACCAAAGACCACCACCACCACCTCCCCCTCCTCCTCCTCCTCCTCTCTGCAACCCTCCTCCCCTTCTATCACTGATGATGTTCCCTAGTTGGGTCATGAAACGTCTGCAAGGAAACCACCCAGCTCAGAGACCACTAAGGACCCAACTATCTTCCTCTTTTCCTTCCTTCCTTCCTTCCTTCCTTCCTTCCTTCCTTCCTTCCTTCCTTCCTTCCTTCCTTCCTTCCTTCCTTCCTTCCTTCTAGCCCTGATGATGCTCCCTAGTTGGGTCACAAAATGTCTGCAAGGAAACCACCCAGCTCAGAGACCACTAAGGACCCAACTATCTTCCTCTTTTCCTTCCTTCCTTCCTTCCTTCCTTCCTTCCTTCCTTCCTTCCTTCCTTCCTTCCTTCCTTCCTTCCTTCCAGCCCTGATGATGCTCCCTAGCTGGGTCACAAAATGTCTGCAAGAAAACCACCCAGCTCAGAGAGCACCAAGGACCCCCACAGTTCAACTCTGAGCTACAAATATTCTCCTTTTATTGATACAAAATGCAGTTACATTCTCAGCATTTTTGCTCTACATATTTTGTAAGCACGAGCCATTTATATAACAAATTAATAGAAGCATCCAAAATCAAAAGATTCTTTTTTGTTGTTATTTTGAGTCCAGAAAAGAAAACTAGAAGCAAAACAGGATAAATTGTTTTCTTTAATTAAAGCAGTTAGAACCTAGAATAATAACAGGGTTAGAAGGTCTTCTAGTCCAACCCCCCTCTCAAGGCTGGAGACCCTATAGTATTTCAGATAAATGGCAGTCTAGTCTCTTCTTTAAAACCTCCAGTGTTGCATCACCCACAAATTCTGGTGGCAAGTAGTTCCACTGGTCAATTGTCCTCACTGTTAGGAAGTTCCTCCTTATTTCTAGGTTGCTTCTCTCCTTGGTTAGTTTCCATCTGTTGCTTCTTGGAGCACCCACAACTTAATTCATCTCTTCAAGGTCCATCTGGAGAAGATAGTTCCCTTGCGGTTGGCTTAATCTTTGGAATAAAGTATCGTGGTTTGAGAGAATAGCAGGCAACCTGTCTTAAAATGCAGTGAGGACTAATAAAAACATTCCACTGGTTTGGTTTTTCAGGTAACTCCTACAAAAAGGAATTTTATGAGACAAGCAAAGGTGGAGACTTCTGTATCTCTTTAGAAATAGATGTTGTGAAATGGATCGTAAATAACTGCTGTCACGTTCAAGAAATGGCTTGTTTGACCGGCCAGTTTCTGCTGCCAAGAACAGAAGGGTGGAATTCCTAACCTTAGAATAGAATGGAATGGAATGGAGTAGAATAGAATAGAATAGAAAAATAGTAGAATAGAATAGAATTATTCAGTAATAGAATAAAATAGAAATATCAATAATAGAATTAAACAAAAAATAGAATAAAAAACAATAGAATAGAATAAAATAAAAAATAGAATAGAATAGAAATATCAATAATAGAATGGAACGGAGTAGAATAGAAAAGAAAAAAAATAGAATAGAATAGAAATATCAATAGAATAAATAGAATAAAAAAGAATAGAATTATCAATAGAATAGAATAGAAATATCAATAATAGAATGGAATGGAATAGAATATAATGGAATGGAATAGAATAGAGTAGAAATATCATAATAGAATAAAATAAAAAAAATAGAATAAAAAAGAATAGAATAGAATTAAAAACAGAATAGAAATATCAATAATAGAATAGAACAGGGGTCGCCAACCTTTTGGACCTCAGGGACCACCAAACTCATCATTTTAAATCCCGCGGATGAGAGACCCTGGGAAAATCCCCCCCAAAATGTCTGCAGGAAAATCCCCACCCCGTTTTCCTATTGATCAGTCGTTCTTTATTTGGGATCGCAGGATACCGTCTCCAGCTCTGTGCTCAGGGGGAGAGAGAGAGAGAGGGAGAGACTTTTGGCTTCATGCAAGGAAAGCAGCAGAAGCAGCAGAAGTCTTTCTTTCTCCCCCCCACCCCCAAATTCCACCAGAAATGAGTCATTGCCGGTGCAGCCTCTTCAGGCAGGAGGCCTTGCAGGGTCGCAAAGACTCATTTCTGGCAGAGTTTGGGGGAGAGAAAGAAAGACTTTGGCTGCTTTCCTTGCGTGCAGCCAAAAGCGGAAGAAGAAAGAAGCGGAAAGAAGCAGCCCGCTGGCCAGGCCAGGCGCGTGGGGCAAGTGGGGCAAGTTCCCCCCCCTCCGCCCTTTCCCCCATCTCTTCACTACTTCACGTTCACAAGGCAAGCGATGCAAGCCTTGTGTTCCCGTGGGCCATGTGGGTGGCACAGACTTGTTTTTCCTGCGCAGCCTGGGTTAGTTAATTAGTTTACTTTATTGTCATTGCACCTCATACAATGAAATCAAACACCATCTTAAGTGCACATGATGACCATGAAAAAAAAAACACAAACACACATCCTTCATACTCCACATTAATTACTTGGGGGATGCCTGGGGGGTGACTTTTCTCTGTGGACCACCAACATTTCCTCATGGACCACCAGTGGCCCCTGGCCCACTGGTTGGCGACCACTGTTCTCGTCCAACCTCGCTGCTTAGGCAGAAAACCCTATAACATTTCAGAAAAAAAGGTTGTACAGTTTTCTTCAAAACTTCCAATGTTGGAGCATAAACAGTTCTGGAGGCAACTTGTCCCGCTGGTTAATATATTAGTTTATTATATGATTCTCTCTTTTATTAATTTTATTGTTTTTTTAAGTGAGGTTTTTATATTCTTGCAAGCTGCCTTGAGTCGCCATGTGCGAATTAGCAGATTAACAGATGATCAGAGTTGGAAGGGGCCTTGTAGGTCATCCAGTCCAACCCCATCCACCCCCACCCCCGCAGGGCTGCTGAACTTTGCTGGCAAGGGAATTCTGGGAGTTGAAGTCCACCTATCTTAAAGTCACCAAGGTTGAGAAACGTTAGCCTAGTTAGATGATGGTCCAAATCCTTAGGAAGAAAAGAACCTTATGTTGTCATAGTCCAGCCCTCAGCTCAAGCTAACCAACGGTTGTCTAAACTCCAAAACATACCTTTGCAAGAATTAGAATACAGGATAACAGAGTTGGAAGGGACCCGTACAAGGGCTAAATTGATTAATGATATATAAAGGTATAGATCTCTGTAATGGTAGTTTAATACTCTGACGATGTCAGCAAAGGCTGACAAAAGCTTAGTAAGTATAATAAATATAATTTTAGTTCCGGAGATCGCAAGATGTTTGTTCCTTCTCTTACAAATTATACTTGGAACTCGTATTTCAGTTGGAGCCTCAGAAAAAAGCTTTGCCCAGACAGGGCTGGAATTTCCACCCACCCGAAAAGAATGCAATCCACAATAAATAGAAAAAACAAGAATTATCATAAGTTGTGCCAACTCATGGGAGAACCTCACGGGGGAAGAATGAAAGTTTGTGGGTTTGTGTGTTTTGGGACAAGCAACTTCACCGCATGTTTACAAAGCTGAGAAATTGCAAGTCTTTGATTTTTTTTTTTTAAAAAAAATTGGTGGTGAAGGTATAAATGGAGCCAAGTTTAAAAAGAAAAAAAAAATGGTTAAAGACACTCTTGGAGTCCAACAGAAAATGCACACTCCCCTATTGCTGTGTGCGTTTGCAGTGAGTGTGTTAGTGCGTGTGTTTGTGTTGGGTCAGGAATCTCACAAGAGATATCAGCAAATGTTTGTGAGGCATATTCAGATGATTTCATCCTTAACACAACACAGAGAACCGCCAACTAGCTCATTGCAACTGAGCCTCGGTTATTGTGAGAACTCAAAGTTGTGCTTGAAATGGATAAGGTGTTTGTGTGTGTGTGTGTGTGTGTGTGTGTCGTGGGAACACACAGCCTCTTAGACATGAGCTTGAGGATGTAGGGCAGACTTTCTTAACCTTGGCAGCTTGAAGAGGTGAGGACTTCAACTCCCAGAATTCCCCAGTCAGTATTCTGGAATTGCTAGCAGGGGGATTCTGGGAGTGGAAGCCATCCCCTCTTAAAGCAGGCTGGCTGGGGGATTCTGGGAGTTGGAGTCTACCCCTCTTAAAGCAGGCTGGCTGGGGGATTCTGGGAATTGAAGTCCATCCATCTTAAATCACACTGGCTGGGCAATTCTGGGAGTTAGAATCCACTCACCTTCAATTGCCAGACTGAGAAAGGTTGATATTTTTAGGGATTAATTTATTGAGAAAGAGGCCCATTGCTTTGTCTTAAAACACCAGCAGAAACTTCCATCCTGCGACGGAACCTTTTAACCCCATCGAGAAAATCATCTGCCAATCACATCTGCCTATCCCGGGTCCTTGGGAAAGACTTGATAGGTGAACGGAGGTGCCAAATCCAGGCTAAACATCTGGCTGACTGAATGAAAAAGGATCCTTAAGCTAGGCTGGCTGGGGAATTCTGGGAGTTTGAAGTCCACCCGGTTTAAAGTTGCCAAAATTGAGAGACATGGCTGTAATGGTAAGATTTGGAAATGATAGCTACACAGTTGGGATGGGATTATTATTATTATTATTTTTACTTTAAATACAGCTCTAGGAATTCCAAGTGGTCTCCCATCCCAACCAGGCCTGATCCTTCTTAGCTTTGGTGCACTTCAGCCAAACTTAACCAGGGCCCCTCACCCCCAAATTCTCTACCCATCGGGAAGTATCCAAGTTTTTCCTTGGATGCTGTCCAAACCCCAACTCTTTCTGGCTTTATTTTATTTTGTTTTATTTATTCATTTTGTCAAACATGTATTTGATAACAGGCATGAAGTATAAACATGATTATGAATACATGAAATGGGTACGAATAAAAGACATTAGGACAGGAATGGTAGGCACGTTGGTGCAATTATACATGCCCCTTACAGACAGACCTCTTAGGAATGGGATGAGGTCAACAGTAGACAGTCTAAAGGTTAAAGTTTTTGGGGATTTGGGGAAGAAACCACAGAGTCAGGTAGGGCGTTGACCACTCTGTTGCTGAAGTCGTATTTCCTGCAGTTTACCCTGAGTTTGTATCTATTGCGTGCTCGTGTATTGTTGTGGTTGAAGCTGAAGTAGTCATTGACCGGTAGGACGTTGTAGCAGATAATTTTATGTACTACGCTTAGGTCGGAGTAGTTCTAGGTTGTCTAATCCTAAAATTTCAAGTCTGGAGGCGTAAGGTATTCTGTTGCGAATGTGGAGAACTCTTTTCGTGAAATATCTTTGGACTGTCTCGATTGTGTTAATGTCCGATGTGCAATGCGGGTTCCAGACAGATGAGCTGTATTTGTGCCTAAGCGCACCATGGTGCCTACCGTGCCTGTCCTATTGCCCCCATTTATTCTTACCTATTTCCTGTATTCTTACTGATGTTTATTCTTATACCTATTATCTTGTAAGTGATTGACAAATCAAATCAATAAAAATAAATAAAAAATGAAGGAAGGAAAGAAAGAAAGAAAGAAGGAAGGAAGGAAGGAAGGAAGGAAGGAAGGAAGGAAGGAAGGAGGAAGCAGAACAGGGAAGGGGAAGGAAGGAAGGAACGAAGGAAGGAAGGAAGGAAGGAAGGAAGGAAGGAAAGGAAGCGAGAGAATACTCATTCCTAAGTGGCCTGCAAGGGATGTGCATAAGTGCACCATCGTGCCTCCCGTCCCTGTCCTATTATCCCCATTTGTAAGTATTTCCTGTTTTCTTACTCATGTTTATACTTATACTGATTATCTTGTAAGCGATTGAGAAATCAAATAAATAAAAATAAATAAAAAATGAAGGAAGGAAGGAAAGGGGGAGGAAGGAGAACAGGGAAAAGGAAGGAAGGAAAGAAGGAAGGAAGGAAGGAAGGAAGGAAGGAAGGAAGGAAGGAAGGAAGGAAGGAAGGAGAGAAAAGAATGGAGGGAGGAAGAAGAAAAGAAGGAAGGAAGGAAGGAGGGGGAGGGAGGGAGGGAGGGAGGAAGGAAGGAAAGGAAGGAAAGGAAGGAAGGAAGGGAATAACCAGTCCTAAGAGGTCTGTAAGGGGCGTGCATAAGTGCACCATCCTGCCTACCATCCCTTTTCCTATTGTCCCCATTTATTCGTCCCTATTTCCTGTATTTCCTAAATCAAATTTAAAATAATAATTGAGAATTGGTCTAGCAAATGTTCTGTATGCTCTAGTTAGGAGTGCAATATTACCGGAGAGAAAGCTACGCAGGATTAGGTTAACAACTCTTTTTCTAAAATAAACTTTATTAGTACTTTATGTCTTTTAAAAGCAAAAAGATAATCATTACATTAACAGTTCTGTGACATAAATCTCATACATTTATATCTTTTGTGCATATTTACAAATATATATAATTCGTGCAAATATATACATTTAATCTATCAATTGCTTATCTTAAATTTCTTCATTTTCCATCTCTTAAATCAATCCAACTATACCATTTCCCCCAGATTTTGTAATATTCAGACTCATCTTTCTCTTGCAACATTAAGGTCAGTTTGTCCATTTCAGCACATGTCACAATTTTTTTTTTTTTGAATGGCCAGTTCATCTGAGGAAACACAGCTGTGCTTCCAGCATTGAACATAAGCTATTCTAGCAGCCGTTAAAATGTGTAATACAATACATTGTATGTTTTTTTTTCATATTTCTTTTTAAATAACCCTAACAAGGATAATTCTGGTTCCAATTCTATTTGATCCTTAAGAATTTCTTGCAGCCAATATTTAATTTTAAGCCAGTATTTCTGGGCCTCCGGTTAACAACTCTTTTTTTTTTTAACAAATTTTATTAATTTTCAAAGACAATACACAAACAAACAAAACATAAAACATAAAAAACATAAAACATCTTTTCTGAAAGCTGCTTGGTCCCGGGTTACATCTCTTCATACAGACACAAATTCAAATTCATGTTCATTTTATATATCATTCCATATCTTGTTACCATTTTACATTCTCTATATAGCTTCTCCCGTCTTTTGACTTTCTTAAATTTATTTTATTTATCTCATCTCAGTTCAGATCATTATGTTTATTATTCTTTGTCTGTTCTGTTTCCAGCTATTTATTTATCTTTTCTCTTTAAACAAAATTTCTCCTGTACACTAATTGAAGTATGACGCCTTTATCTCTTTCCCCTAAATTTATAACACTTAATATAGTACATAACTTCCATTTGGATTCTGCTTAGTACATTCTAAAGTAACACATTATGTTTTAAAGAAAGAAAAAAAAATTATAAGTATATAATATAATTAAAACAACAATCCATACCAATTCAAACCTATCATTAATATTAATATTCATTTGAATCTTAAACATTTTACACATTACTTTTCAATTGAATATCATGCTTTTATGGGAACACTTATAAACTTTCCATAATTAACAACAACTCTTAATGCCTTTTTGGCTATGTAGTTGCAGTGGGCTCTGGCACTTAGGTCATTAGAGATGAGTACTCCAAGGTCCTTGCTCCTTTGCCAGAGCAGAGAAAAGCAGTTCAGGTAGACCATGCCAGCCCACGGAGGATCTCTTGCACCAGGGTGTCTAGCATCCATGGAAGACCCCTCCCCACCAAAACGGATTGAAGGAACATTATATACGGGGCAATCTCCCATGACGGCCGTAACAGGGAGGACCATTTGGCAGCTGAATTTGTGCCAGGTGACGGCTGTTCCCTGGCACAAGTTGTGGGTCGATTCTTACGCCAGTTTCTCATACCTGCTCAGAGGTGTAAAGTCCGTCTCACCTCATTAAAAAAGGTCAGGGCCGGCACAAGATCTGGCACAAAGTCGAGGTGCATGCCGTAAAAAGCACCTGTCCTGGGCAGATGGAGGGTTGATGATTAGCCAAGGTTTATACATTACGACAGGTTTAGCAAACCAGCTTCATCGGAGATTCACTCCCCGGCTCTTCCTGGGAGTCTCCGGATTCAAGACGGGATCAACCTTTGCTTTGCTTTTACGCCTGCCAGGCAGGGTGGATTTTGGAGGGGGAATTGGAGATCCATCAATTAATCCGAGGAATTGGTTTGGGGTCTTCCCGATAGCCCTGCGGGGTAGGCAGGGGGAGAAAAGGGGATTCCCCTCATGGCCTGGGTTCGGAAGGTGTGGGGAGACAAGGATTGGCCAGGCAAGTTGTGCTGTGTATATTATTTTATTGATCTGTTTATTGATCTAGATCGATTTTATTTACTGATGTTTTGCCGTTATGAATAATTCAAGGCAGGGAACATATCCAGTGTACCTATTTTCTGTGTAACAACAGCCCTGTGAGGTGGCCTGGACTGAGAGAGAGGGACTGGCACAAAGACACCTGCTCTGCTTTCATGCCTAAGGTGGGACTAGAACTCACTGTCGCCTGGTGATTGGCCTGGAGTCATCCAGTTAGCTTTCATCCCTAAGGTGGGACTAGAACTCACCGTCTCCTGTTGATTGGCCCAAAGTCATCCAATTGGTTTCATGCCTAAGGCGGGATTAGAACTCACTGTCCCCTGGTGATTGGCTCAAAATCATCCAATTGGCTTTCATGCCTAAGGCGGGACTAGAACACACTGTTGCCTGGTGATTGGCCTGGAGTCATCCAATTAGCTTTCATGCCTAAAGCAGGACTAGAACTCACCGTCTCCTGTTGATTGGCCCAAAGTCATCCAATTGGCTTTCGTGCCTAAGGTGGGACTAGAACTCACCGTCTCCTGGTGATTCACCCAGCTGAGTTTCATGCCTAAGGCGGGACTGGAACTCACCGTCTCCTGTTGATTGGCCCAAAGTCATCCAATTGGCTTTCGTGCCTAAGGCGGGACTAGAACTCACTGTTACCTGGTGATTGGTCCAAAGTCATCCAATTGGCTTTCGTGCCTAAGGCGGGACTAGAACTCACTGTCGCCTGGTGATTGGTCTGGAGTCATCCAATTGGCTTTCATGCCTAAGGCGGGACTAGAACTCACCGCCTCCTGTTGATTGGCCCAAAGTCATCCAATTGGCTTTCATGCCTAAGGCAGGACTAGAACTCACCGTCTCCTGTTGATTGGCCCAAAGTCATCCAATTGGCTTTCATGCCTAAGGCGGGACTAGAACTCACCGTCTCCTGTTGATTGGCCCAAAGTCATCCAATTGGCTTTCATGCCTAAGGCAGGACTAGAACTCACCGTCTCCTGTTGATTGGCCCAAAGTCACCCAATTGGCTTTCATGCCTAAAGCGGGACTAGAACTCACCGTCTCCTGTTGATTGGCCCAAAGTCACCCAATTGGCTTTCATGCCTAAGGCGAGACTAGAACTCACCGTCTCCTGTTGATTGGCCCAAAGTCATCCAATTGGCTTTCATGCCTAAGGCGGGACTAGAACTCACCGCCTCCTGTTGATTGGCCCAAAGTCATCCAATTGGCTTTCATGCCTAAGGCAGGACTAGAACTCACCGTCTCCTGTTGATTGGCCCAAAGTCATCCAATTGGCTTTCATGCCTAAGGCGAGACTAGAACTCACTGTCGCCTGGTGATTGGTCCAAAGTCATCCAATTGGCTTTCATGCCTAAGGCAGGACTAGAATTCACCGTCTCCTGTTGATTGGCCCAAAGTCATCCAATTGGCTTTCATGCCTAAGGCGAGACTAGAATTCACCGTCTCCTGTTGATTGGCCCAAAGTCATCCAATTGGCTTTCATGCCTAAGGCGGGACTAGAACTCACCGTCTCCTGTTGATTGGCCCAAAGTCATCCAATTGGCTTTCATGCCTAAGGCGAGACTAGAACTCACCGTCTCCTGTTGATTGGCCCAAAGTCACCCAATTGGCTTTCATGCCTAAGGCTGGACTAGAACTCACCGTCTCCTGTTGATTGGCCCAAAGTCACCCAATTGGCTTTCATGCCTAAGGCTGGACTAGAACTCACCGTCTCCTGTTGATTGGCCCAAAGTCATCCAATTGGCTTTCATGCCTAAGGCAGGACTAGAACTCACCGTCTCCTGTTGATTGGCCCAAAGTCACCCAATTGGCTTTCATGCCTAAGGCTGGACTAGAACTCACCGTCTCCTAGTGATTGGCCCAAAGTCATCCAATTGGCTTTCATGCCTAAGGCAGGACTAGAACTCCCCGTCTCCTGTTGATTGGCCCAAAGTCATCCAATTGGCTTTCATGCCTAAGGCGGGACTAGAACTCACCGTCTCCTGTTGATTGGCCCAAAGTCACCCAATTGGCTTTCATGCCTAAGGCAGGACTAGAACTCACTGTCTCCTGGTGATTGGCCCAAAGTCACCCAATTGGCTTTCATGCCTAAGGCGGGACTAGAACTCACCGTCTCCTGTTGATTGGCCCAAAGTCATCCAATTGGCTTTCATGCCTAAGGCGAGACTAGAACTCACTGTCGCCTGGTGATTGGTCTGGAGTCATCCAATTGGCTTTCATGCCTAAGGCGGGACTAGAACTCACCGTCTCCTGTTGATTGGCCCAAAGTCATCCAATTGGCTTTCATGCCTAAGGCGAGACTAGAATTCACTGTCTCCTGTTGATTGGCCCAAAGTCATCCAATTGGCTTTCATGCCTAAGGCGGGACTAGAACTCACCGTCTCCTGTTGATTGGCCCAAAGTCATCCAATTGGCTTTCATGCCTAAGGCGAGACTAGAATTCACCGTCTCCTGTTGATTGGCCCAAAGTCATCCAATTGGCTTTCATGCCTAAGGCGGGACTAGAACTCACCGTCTCCTGTTGATTGGCCCAAAGTCATCCAATTGGCTTTCATGCCTAAGGCAGGACTAGAATTCCCCGTCTCCTGTTGATTGGCCCAAAGTCATCCAATTGGCTTTCATGCCTAAGGCGGGACTAGAACTCACCGTCTCCTGTTGATTGGCCCAAAGTCATCCAATTGGCTTTCATGCCTAAGGCGAGACTAGAATTCACCGTCTCCTGTTGATTGGCCCAAAGTCATCCAATTGGCTTTCATGCCTAAAGCGGGACTAGAACTCACCGTCTCCTGTTGATTGGCCCAAAGTCATCCAATTGGCTTTCATGCCTAAGGCGAGACTAGAACTCACCGTCTCCTGTTGATTGGCCCAAAGTCATCCAATTGGCTTTCATGCCTAAGGCGAGACTAGAATTCACCGTCTCCTGTTGATTGGCCCAAAGTCATCCAATTGGCTTTCATGCCTAAGGCAGGACTAGAACTCACAGTCTCCTATGATTGGCTCAAAGTCATCCAATTGGCTTTCATGCCTAAGGCTGGACTAGAACTCACCGTCTCCTAGTGATTGGCCCAAAGTCATCCAATTGGCTTTCATGCCTAAGGCAGGACTAGAACTCCCCGTCTCCTGTTGATTGGCCCAAAGTCATCCAATTGGCTTTCATGCCTAAGGCGGGACTAGAACTCACCGTCTCCTGTTGATTGGCCCAAAGTCACCCAATTGGCTTTCATGCCTAAGGCAGGACTAGAACTCACTGTCTCCTGGTGATTGGCCCAAAGTCACCCAATTGGCTTTCATGCCTAAGGCGGGACTAGAACTCACCGTCTCCTGTTGATTGGCCCAAAGTCATCCAATTGGCTTTCATGCCTAAGGCGAGACTAGAACTTACTGTCGCCTGGTGATTGGTCTGGAGTCATCCAATTGGCTTTCATGCCTAAGGCGGGACTAGAACTCACCGTCTCCTGTTGATTGGCCCAAAGTCATCCAATTGGCTTTCATGCCTAAGGCGAGACTAGAATTCACCGTCTCCTGTTGATTGGCCCAAAGTCATCCAATTGGCTTTCATGCCTAAGGCGGGACTAGAACTCACCGTCTCCTGTTGATTGGCCCAAAGTCATCCAATTGGCTTTCATGCCTAAAGGCGAGACTAGAACTCACCGTCTCCTGTTGATTGGCCCAAAGTCATCCAATTGGCTTTCATGCCTAAGGCGGGACTAGAACTCACCGTCTCCTGTTGATTGGCCCAAAGTCATCCAATTGGCTTTCATGCCTAAGGCAGGACTAGAATTCCCCGTCTCCTGTTGATTGGCCCAAAGTCATCCAATTGGCTTTCATGCCTAAGGCGGGACTAGAACTCACCGTCTCCTGTTGATTGGCCCAAAGTCATCCAATTGGCTTTCATGCCTAAGGCGAGACTAGAATTCACCGTCTCCTGTTGATTGGCCCAAAGTCATCCAATTGGCTTTCATGCCTAAGGCGGGACTAGAACTCACCGTCTCCTGTTGATTGGCCCAAAGTCATCCAATTGGCTTTCATGCCTAAGGCGAGACTAGAACTCACCGTCTCCTGTTGATTGGCCCAAAGTCATCCAATTGGCTTTCATGCCTAAGGCGAGACTAGAATTCACCGTCTCCTGTTGATTGGCCCAAAGTCATCCAATTGGCTTTCATGCCTAAGGCAGGACTAGAACTCACAGTCTCCTATGATTGGCTCAAAGTCATCCAATTGGCTTTCATGCCTAAGGCAGGACTAGAACTCACCGTCTCCTGTTGATTGGCCCAAAGTCACCCAATTGGCTTTCATGCCTAAGGCTGGACTAGAACTCACAGTCTCCTATGATTGGCTCAAAGTCACCCAGTTGGGTTGCATGCATAAGGCGGGACTAGAACTCACCATCTCCTGATGATTGGCTCAAAGTTACCCAGTCAGCTTTCATTCGTAAGATGGGAACTAAAACTCACCATCTCCTGGTGATTGGCCCAAAGTCATCCAATTGGCTTTCATGCCTAAGGCAGGACTAGAACTCACCGTCTCCTGTTGATTGGCCCAAAGTCACCCAATTGGCTTTCATGCCTAAGGCTGGACTAGAACTCACAGTCTCCTATGATTGGCCCAAAGTCATCCAATTGGCTTTCATGCCTAAGGCAGGACTAGAACTCACCGTCTCCTAGTGATTGGCCCAAAGTCATCCAATTGGCTTTCATGCCTAAGGCAGGACTAGAACTCCCCGTCGCTGGTGATTGGCCCGGAGTCCCCCAGCTGCCTTTCTTGCCTATGGCGGGGCAGTGAAATTTAATCTGATTTTTGAATATGGGCTCTTTGCATACAGATAGATCTCAACTTACAACCATCCATTTAGTGACCGTTTGAAGTTGCACCACCCCTGAAAAAGCAACTTACGACCATTATTCACGCTTACAACCATTGCAGCATCCCCCTTTGGTCACGTGACCAAAATTCAGTCTTTTAGTAACTGACTCGTATTTATGACCGGATCACGTCATCCCCTTTTGCGCCTTTCTGACCAGCAAAGTTAATGGGGAATCCAGGTTCACTTAACGACCAGGTGACTAACTTAACAGCAGCAGTGATTCACCTAACAACTGATGCAAGAAACTGATGCATATAATGAGTCAAATCTCACTTAACAAGCACCTTGTCAAACAAGGAATTTTGAGCTCAATTTTGGACGTAAGTCAAGGGCTGGGTCAAATGCAACGATTCCAGTCTGACCTCTTTGTCATGTTTTGTTTTTTTCTTTTCTTTTCATGCCACTGATCCAGCTATCATGTGGCAGGCAGTTCCACAGCTCAAGTGTCCACGTCTACCTGGAGGGAAGTAAGCAGTGGGGTGCCCCAAGGTTCCGTCTTAGGCCCAGGACTCTTCAATATCTTCATTAACGACTTAGATGAGGGAATAGAAGGGGAACTTACCAAATTTGCAGATGATACTAAGCTGGCAGGAATAGCCAACACCCAAGAAGATAGGCTCAAGATCCAGAGGGATCTTGACAGACTCGAACCCTGGGCCGTATCTAACAAAATTAAATTCAACGTGGAGAAAAGTAAAGTCCTACACTTAGGCAAGAAAAACCCAAAGGACATATATAATAGACTGGGTGAAACCAGGCTCAATAGCAGGAGCTGGGAGGGGGATCTTGGAGTCTTAGTGGACAACCAGCTAAATAGGAGCCAATGTTGTGCAGCAGCAGCCAAAAAAGCCAATGCAATCCTAAATTGTATTAACAGAGGGATACAATCGAGATCAAGGGAGGTACTAATACCGCTCTATAAAGCCTTAGTAAGGCCACACCTAGAGTACTGCATCCAGTTTTGGTCACCACACTATAAAAAACATGTTGAGACTCTAGAAAACGTGCAGAGAAGAGCAAGCAGGATGATTGAGGGACTGGAGGCTAAAATATAGGAAGAAAATGGTTGCAGGAACTGGGCCTGGCTAGTCTGTCTATTTATATCTATCTATCATCTGTGTCTCTGTCTGTCTTTCTGTCTGCCTGCCTGCCTGCCTGCCTGCCCATCTATATCTATCTATCTATCTATCTATCTATCTATCTATCTATCTATCTATCTATCTATCTATCTATCTATCTATCTATCTATCTATCTATCTATCTACTTATCTATCATTTATCATCTATCTATCATCTGTGTGTCTGTCTTTCTATCTCTCCATCTATAGGGACTGGAGGCTAAGACGTATAATGAATGGTTGCAGGAATTGGGCATGGCTAGTCCAGTCTAGTCTGTCTGTCTGTCTCTCTGTCTGTCCGTCTGTCCGTCCGTCCATCCATCTATCTATCTGTTCTGTCTCACCTTTCTTCTTTCCAAAAGATGAAAGAGTACAAACTCACACAAACACAGGCAGGCAGGCTGGCTCGGACTTCACAGAGTTAATTCTTTGGAACTGATAACGTCCTTGGCATTCCAACACGCTCTGCCTGCCAAGTCCGAACTGATAACAAGTAAAAAGCTACTTACAGACAATTACAAGGCAGACCACGAAAATCATTCCCAAAGAAAACCTGAAGTAAGATCAAACTTTGTCCCGTACAAAGTTCCAGCTGACAACACACCCACTTTTATCCCCTCAATGACTCAGGTCACTCTCTGACCCTCCCACGGCTCCTACGTTGCTGCTCACGTTTCTCCCTACGACGCTGCCTAGGATCAAGCCAACATTCTTCCTCTTGACTCCCTGTCAGGGGCTGCTCGGATATGCCTTCCTCCTCCTGATTAATCTCAGGCTGTTCCACTCGGTTGTCTGATGGAACCTGAGGCATTATCAGGGAGGAAGGTCCTGGGGAGGAAGGCATTGCCAGAGAGGAAGGTCCTGGGGAGGAAGGCATTCCCTGTTCCTCCTCCTCATCTTCCGAGTCCTCTTCCTCTAACACACAGGCTCGGGAATCGGAGCCACAACATCTATCCATCTACCAACCTATCTATCTATGCTTAGTAAGGCCACACCTAGAGTCCTGCGTTCAGTTTTGGTCACCACACTATAAAAAAGATGTTGAGACTCTGGAAAGAGGGCAGAGAAGAGCAACCAGGAGGATGAGGGGACTGGAGGCTAAAACAGGGGTCACCAACCTTTTGGACCTCAGGAACCACCAAACTCATAATTTTAAATCCTAGGGACCACTAATATGAATTTTGCCTGATGTTGGTGGGAGAGAGAGAGAGAGAGATCTGATCTAATGTCTCCCTCTCTCTTTCTTTCTCTCTCTCTCTCTCTTACACACACACACAAACAAACAAACACACAGAGGCAGGGGTGGGATTCAAAGTTATTAACAACCAGATCTGTGTGCGTGGCCTAATTTGTGGGTGTCGCTTGGTGATCATGTGACTGGCTGGGTATGGCTTGTATGTAAATATTATAAATATATATGTAAATATTGAATTTTTTTATAAAAAGAGAGAGCAACTTTTACCCAAAATCAGGCAAAGCAGGCAGGCAGATTGAGTTGCTCACAGAGTCACAGATTCACTCAGAGATCTACCTTTCTGCCATTGGCTATCTGAGTCTCACATCAAATTGGCTTGCAAGCAAACTCACAAAATTAACTCACAACACACCATGTATGTACATATTGAATTTTTTTATTTAAAAAAGAGCAACTTTTACCCAAAATCAGGCAAAGCGGGCAGGCAGATTGAGTTGCTCGCAGAATCACAGATTTATTCAGAGATCTATCTATCTGCCATCGGCTACCTGAGACTGCACTGAATAATAGAACCTTCAGTTTCGGCTCTGCTTAAAAGCAGAGCCGAAGATCTAAAGATTAGCTAGAAAGCAAGAAATGCAACGGTTTTCTGCTTTCTAGCTAATCTAAATCTCCTCGCACAGCAGAACAGATAGATGATGGTCAGAAAAAGGGGAAAAAAGCAACTTAGCAGGCAAGTTTGCCAGGTAAGGAGTGGGCGGAGAAGGTCAAGCTATTCCCCAGGGCACCTGAAGGCCAGACAAGGAACAATGGATGGAAACTGACCAAGGACAGATTCAACCTGGAAATAAGGAGAATTTTTTTTTTAACAGTGAGGACAATCAACCCGTGGAGCGAAAGCTGCCTTCGGAAGTTGTGGGAGCTTCCTCCCTGCAGGATTTCAAGAAGAGACTGGACTCCCATCTGTCAGAAATGGTGTAGGGTCTCCTACTTGGGTGGTGGGGTTGGACTAGATGACCTCCAAGGCCCCTTCCAACTCTGATTATCTATTAAGTGTGCATTGGGTGCCATTGTTTATGCAACCCTCTCCCCGTTAAAAAGGGTTTAAGAAGTATTTTCCTTCTGGAGGTGAGAAGCCTCCAACCCAAATAAAATGCCAGAAAAACAATCAAATGCACGCAAGAAAACAATGGGCCGCCCGAAAGATTAAATCAATTTCTGGCCAGAAAAAAAGTGGGGGAAAAAATAACAAGTAAGAAAACAAAACTGGCGCCAAAAGAATTCGTTCTCGAACGCTGACGGGGGTGGAATTTTTCCCTGCTGGAGGTAACCAGCTTTGGGCTTTGTAAAACCACCAACCTCTTCCCCAGCTGTGTTTTGCCAGCTTGGTTCCCTCCTGGAGATGGCTGGATTCAAATTTAAGGAGCTAGATCTCAAGGTTGTGTGGGGGGTGTTGGTTGGAGCAGGGGAAACAGGATGTCAGCCAGCGTGAAAAAGATGTAAGAAATAACCTTTTGGGCACCAGGACACTCAGATAACAGATAATCAAGACTTGGAAGGGACCTTGGAGGTCATCTAGTCCACACACACACACACACACACACACACACACGCCAAAGCAGGAGACCCTATACCATTGCTGACAGATGGCAGTCCAATCTCTTCTTGAAAGCCTCAAGGGATGAAGCTCCCACAACTTCTGAATAACAGAATAATAATAGATTAACAGAGATTGGGAGGGACCTTGGAGGTCATCTAGTCCAACCCCCCTGCCCAAGCAGGAGACCCTACCTCATTTCTAACCAATGGCAGTCCAGTCTCTTCTTGGAAGCTTCCAGGTGGGAAGGTCTCACCACTTTTAATTAATTCAGAATAGAGCTGGAAGGGACCTTGGAGGTCATCTAGTCCAACCCCCCCACCCAGGCAAGAGACCCTACACCATGTCTGACCAATGGCAGTCCAGTCTCTTCTTGAAAGCCTCCAGGGATGAAACTCCTCGGGGTGGGATGCAATACAGGTAGTCCTCAACTTACGACCAAAACCGAGCCCAAAATGTCCGTTGCTAAGCAAGACAGCCGTTCAGAGTGGATCCCCGCAGCTGTGAAGAGAGTCACCCGGTTGTTAAGTGAATCTGGCTTCCTCCGTTGCCTTTGCTAGTCAGAAGGTCACAAAAGGGGATCACGTGGCCCCGCGGGGACGCTGCAGCCGTCGTAAATGTGAGTCAGTGGCTCAGGGTCTGAATATAAATCACGTGATCACGGGGATCCGCAACGGTCGTGTGAAAAACAATCGTAAGTCCCTTATTTTTTCAATGCTGTCGTAACTTGGAATGGTCATTAAGCAAACCGTTGTAAGCCGAGGACTACGTGTGCCGTTGTTATTTTGAACAGTTACTAAATGAACTGTTGTAAGTCAGGTAGTCCCTGCCTTATGGACACAACAGGGACCAAAATTTCCATGGCTAAGCGAGAATAACAGAGTATATAACAGGGTTGGGGCCTTCGAGATCATCTAGTCCAACCCCCTGCTCAGGCAGGAAAACCTTCCTGGCCAGTTTCCAACAAGCAAAGCCCATGGGGGAAGCCGGATTTTGCTTAGTGACTGCAGCGGAAACGGTGATTCAAATCAGCTGTGACTCGCTTAATGGCTGCCTGGCTTAGAAATGGAAGCTCAGGTTCCGAAAGGGGTCGTAAAATGAGGACTAACCATATATATTTTGGTTCCTGGCTGTAAGCCAACCTGTTAACAGCCTGTTAACGTTGGGCGGCCTCTAAAACTGGTTCTCCTGCTTGAGTTGGGGGCTGGACTATAGGACCTCCAAGGTCCCTTCCATCTCATTCTATTCTGTTCTGTTCTATATTCTATATTCTATATTCTATATTCTATATTCTATATTCTATATTTTGTTCTATTCCATTATTAATTCTATTCTACTCTATAGGCTATTTTATTCTCTATTTGGTCTATTCTCTATTTTGTTCTATTTATTCTATTCTATTCTATTCTATTCTATTCTATTCTGTTCTGTTCTGTTCTGTTCTGTTCTGTTCTGTTCTGTTCTGTTCTGTTCTATATGCTATTCTATTCTATATTCTACTCTATTTGTGCTGACCTGTAGTCTCTCAAAATAACCCAGAACCCAAAACATACATTAAAGTCCGGTAAGGCCTTCAACTTAACTTCACTGTTTTATTAGGCACAGTTTAAAGTCACAAAAGTAAATAATGAGGCAAACAGAAAAACAGAACAAACCGCATTGACCGCGAGTTCCGAAGCAAGCCAAGATAATCATAAACTCCAGGAAAATGACCGAGGAGAGTCCATGGGAAGAACGCCAGCAAAGATAAACCTCTTTCAAAGTAAACACTAAACTTTGACTCCAGCAATTCTGACTACACAGTTACAAACTTATATACATAGCTCCCCCCTGCAAGCCACGAGGAGGACCATGGTAATCTCCTCCTGAGTAGACCTCGCTTTTCCCTGATCCTCTCCTCCCTGCGTGACCTAGGATGGAGAGGGAATGGGCCTGGGTCCTCCTCTGACTGTATTGTATTCTATTCTATATGCTATTCTATATTCTATTCTAATCTATATTCTATTCTATATGCTACTCTATTCTATATGCTACTCTATTCTATATTCTATTCTATTCTATATTCTATTCTAATCTATAGTCTATTCTATATGCTACTCTATTCTATATTCTATTCTATTGCTATTCTATTCTATATTCTATTCTATATGCTATTCTATTCTATATTCTATTCTATTCTATTCTATTCTATTCTATTCTATTCTATTCTATTCTATATGCTATTCTATTCTATATTCTATTCTAATCTATATTCTATTCTATATGCTACTCTATTCTATATTCTATTCTATTCTATTCTATATTCTATTCTAATCTATATTCTATTCTATATGCTACTCTATTCTATATTCTATTCTATTCTATTCTATTCGCTATTCTATTCTATATTCTATTCTATATGCTATTCTATTCTATATTCTATTCTATTCTATTCTATATGCTATTCTATTCTATATTCTATTCTATATTCTATTCTATATTCTATTCTATTCTATATTCTATTCTATATTCCATTCTAATCTATATTCTATTCTATATGCTACTCTATTCTATATTCTATTCTATATGCTATTCTATTCTATATGTTATGCTATTCTATATTCTATTCTATATTCTATTCTATTCTATGTTCTATTCTATTCTATTCTATTCTATTCTATATGCTATTCTATTCTATATTCTATTCTATATTGTATTCTATTCTATATTCCATTCTAATCTATATTCTATTCTATATTGTATTCTATTCTATATTCCATTCTAATCTATATTCTATTCTATATGCTACTCTATTCTATATTCTATTCTATTCTATATTCTATTCTATATGCTATTCTATTCTACAGTTGTGCTCATAAATTTACACACCCTGGCAGAAGTTATGATTTCTTGGCCATTTTTCAGAGAATCTGAATGATAACACAAAAACTTTTCTTTCACTCAGGGTTATCGGTTGGCTGAAGCCATTTATTATCAGTCCACTTTGTTTACTCTTTTTAAATCATAATGACCCCTGAAACTACCCAAATTACCCTGATCAAAACTTTTCATACCCCAGTTCTTAATACGGGGTATTGCCCCCTTTAACATCAATGACAGCTTGAAGTCTTTTTGTGGTACGTGTGGATGAGGCTCTTCATCTTCTCAGATGGCAAAGCTGCCCATTCTTCGTGGCCAAAAGCCTCCAGTTCCTGTAAATTCTTGGGCTGTCTTGCATGAGTTGCACGTTTGAGATCTTCCCAGAGTGGCTCAATGATATTGAGGTCAGGAGACCGAGATGACCACTCCAGAACCTTCCCTTTAGTCTGCTGTACCGAGTGACCGGTCGACCTGGCCTTGTGTTTAGGATCATTGTCATGCTGGAATGTCCAAGTACGAGCTTCCAGGCTGATGAATGCAAATTTATTTATTTTATTTATTTTGATTTGTCCATCGCTTACAAGATAACAGGTATAAGTATATACATAGTTATGAATGCATGAAATGGGTACACATAAGAAAAATAAAAAGAAACAATAGGTAGGTTATCTGTTGATAACATACTGCGTTCATCTTGCCATCCATTCTGACCACATTTCCTGTGTCACACATCCCCAAAAACATCAGCGATCCACTTCCATGTTTCACGGTAGGAACGGTGTACTTTTTCATCCTACGCCTTGTTGACTCCTCTCCAAATGTAGTGTTTTATGGTTATTTATTTTATTTATTTATTTATTTATTTATTTGTCAATTGTTTACAAGATAATAAGTATAAGTGTATACATAGTTGTGAATACATGAAATGGGTACATATTAGAAAAATAAAAGAAAAATAAAAGAAACAATAGGACAGGGACGGTGGGCACGATTGGTGCGCTTATGCACGCCCCCTACAGACCTCTTAGGAAAGGGGTGAGGTCAACAGTAGACAGTCTAAGGTTAAAGTTTTTGGGTTTTGGGGAAGAAACTACAGAGTCGGGTAGAGTATTCCAGACATTGACCCCTCTGTTGCTGAAGTCGTATTTCCTGCAATCAAGTTTGGTGCGGTTAACTTTGAGTTTGTATCTATTGTGTGCTCTTGTGTTGTTATGGTTGAAGCTGAAGTATTCATTGACAGGTAGGACATTGCAATGTATGATTTTATATACCATGCTTAAGTCCGACCGAAGGCGGCGTAATTCAAGGTTTTCTAGTTTTAGAATTTCAAGTCTGGTGGCATAAGGTATTCTACTGAGTAGAGGAGTGGAGAACTCTTCTTGTGAAATATTTCTGGACTTTCTCAATTGTGCTAATATCAGATACGTAATGTGGGTTCCAGACTGATGAGCTGTATTTGAGTATTGGTCTAGCAAATGTTTTGTATGCTCTAGTTAGTAGTGTGATATTACCAGAGAAAAAGCTACGTAGGATTACATAGGTTGTGCCCGAAAGCTCGATTTTGGTCTCATCGCACCAAATGCCTTCGTGCCAGAAGGATGGAGGCTTGTCTCTGTGCTGTTTGGCGTGTTGTAAGCAGGACACGTTGTGGCGTTTGCGTAGTAATGGCTTCCTTCTGGCGACTCGACCACGCAGCTCCATCTTTCTTCTAGTGCCTCCTTATTGTGTATCTTGAAACAGCCACACCAGATGTTTTCAGAGAATCCTGTATTTCCCCTGAAGTTATCTAGGACCAACTCTCTTCATACTCTACATAAACGACCTCTGTGATCATATTAAGAGCAATTGCGTTCTCTTCGCTGATGATGTAAAGCTGTTCAATACCACAGACAATACTGCTACCCTACAAAAAGATCTTGACTATGTATCCGAATGGTCAAACAAATGGCAACTTCAAATCTCAACAAATAAATGCTCTGTCTTACATATTGGCAAAAAAAATCAGAAAATAAAATACAAGCTGAATAGTCAAGTTCTTGTTGATGACCCAAGCTCTGTAAAGGACCTTGGAATACTCACCTCTAATGATCTAAGTGCTAGAGCACACTGCAACTACATAGCCAAAAAGGCATTAAGAGTTGTTAACCTAATCCTACGTAGCTTTTTCTCTGGTAATATCACACTACTAACCAGAGCATACAAAACATTTGCTAGACCAATACTCGAATACAGTTCATCAGTCTGGAACCCACACTACGTATCTGATATTAGCACAATTGAGAAAGTCCAGAAATATTTCACAAGAAGAGTTCTCCACTCCTCTACTCGCTGTAGAATACCTTATGCCACCAGACTTGAAATTCTAGAACTTGAAAACCTTGAATTACGTAGTCTTCAGTCTGACTTAAGCATGGTATACAAAATCATACATTGCAATGTCCTACCTGTCAATGAATACTTCAGCTTCAACCATAACAACACAAGAGCACACAATAGATACAAACTCAAGGTTAATCGCACCAAACTTGATTGCAGAAAATACGACTTCAGCCACAGAGCGGTCAATGTCTGGAATACTCTACCGACTCTGTAGTTTCTTCCCAAACCCCAAAAACTTTAACCTTAGACTGTCTACTATTGACCTCACCCCTTTCCTAAGAGGTCTGTAGGGGCGTGCATAAGCGCACCAACGTGCCTACCGTCCCTGTCCTATTGTTTCTCTTATTCTTTTATTTTTCTTATATGTAACCATTTCATGTATTCACAACTATGTATACATTTATACTTATTATCTTGTAAACAATTGGCAAATCAAATAAATAAATAAATAAATAAAATTTTCTTTGCATCCCGAACAATTTTCCTGACAGTTGTGGCTGAAATTTTAGTTGGTTTACCTAACCGTGGTATGGTTTCAACAGAACCCCTCATTTTCCACTTCTTTATTAGTGTCACACTGCTGATTGGCATTCTCAATTCCTTGGATATCGTTTGATATCCCTTTCCTCTTTGATACAGTTCAACTTTTATTATTATTTTATTTTTCTTATAGGTATCCATGTATATTCATAGCTATGTTTTTACTTATACCTATTATCTTGTAAGCAATTGAGAAAAATAATCAAATAAATAAAAAAATAAACTACCTTTTCCCGCAGATCCTTTGACAATTCTTTTGCTTTCCCATGACTCAGAAGCCAGAAAAGTCAGTGCAGCATTGGATGAAAGATGCAAAGGTCTGTCAGGAGCCCAGGAACTCACTGACCTTTTATACACACACACTAATTATAAGCAAAGAGCTCACAGGTGATAGCCATTCAAAACCTTTTGTGCCAACCTGTGTGCAGGTTATCAGGCCAAAATCACCAGGGTATGTACACTTTTGATCAGGGTCATTTGGGTAGTTTATGTTGTCGTTATGATTTAAAAAGAGTAAACACAGTTGACTGATAATAAATGGTTTCAGCCAACCATTAACCATGAGTGAAAGAAAAGTTTCATATTCATATTCTCTGAAAAATGGCCAAGAAATCATTAAATTCTGCCCAGGTATGTAAACTTATGAGCACAAGTGTATATTCTGTATTCTGTTCTATATTCTATATTCTATTCCATTCCATTCTATATGCTATTCTATTCTATATTCTATAATCTATTCTGTTCTATTCTGTATGCTATTCTACTCTATATTCTGTTCTATTCTATATTCTATATTATATTCTACTCTACTCTACTCTACTCTACTCTACTCTACTCTACTCTACTCTACTCTACTCTACTCTACTCTACTCCACTCCACTCCACTCCACTCCACTCCACTCCACTCTATTCTAGATGCTATTCTATTCTATGTTCTATTCTATTCTATTCGCTATTCTCTTCTATATTCTGTTCTAGCCTATAGTCTGTTCTACTCTACTCTACTCTACTCTACTCTACTCTACTCTACTCTACTCTACTCTACTCTACTCCACTCCACTCCACTCCACTCCACTCCACTCCACTCTATTCTAGATGCTATTCTATTCTATGTTCTATTCTATTCTATTCGCTATTCTCTTCTATATTCTGTTCTAGCCTATAGTCTGTTCTACTCTACTCTACTCTACTCTACTCTACTCTCTACTCTACTCTACTCTACTCTATTCTATTCTATATTCTGTTCTGTTCTATAATCTATAGTCTATGTTCTAGTCTATATTCTGTTCTATAGTCTATAGTCTATTCTACTCTACTCTACTCTACTCTACTCTACTCTACTCTACTCCACTCCACTCCACTCCACTCCACTCCACTCCCTCCACTCCATTCCATTCTAGATGCTATTCTATTCTATGTTCTATTCTATTCTATTCTATTCTATTCGCTATTCTCTTCTATATTCTGTTCTAGCCTATAGTCTGTTCTACTCTACTCTACTCTACTCTACTCTACTCTACTCTACTCTACTCTACTCTACTCCACTCCACTCCACTCCACTCCCTCCACTCCACTCCACTCTATTCTAGATGCTATTCTATTCTATGTTCTATTCTATTCTATTCGCTATTCTCTTCTATATTCTGTTCTAGCCTATAGTCTGTTCTACTCTACTCTACTCTACTCTACTCTACTCTACTCTACTCTACTCTACTCTACTCTACTCTACTCTATTCTATTCTATATTCTGTTCTGTTCTATAATCTATAGTCTATGTTCTAGTCTATATTCTGTTCTATAGTCTATAGTCTATAGTCTATTCTACTCTACTCTACTCTACTCTACTCTACTCTACTCTACTCTACTCCACTCCACTCCACTCCACTCCACTCCACTCCACTCCACTCCATTCCATTCTAGATGCTATTCTATTCTATGTTCTATTCTATTCTATTCTATTCTATTCGCTATTCTCTTCTATATTCTGTTCTAGTCTATAGCCTATAGCCTATAGCCTATAGTCTAGTCTTGTCTACTCCTACTCTACTCTACTCTACTCTACTCTACTCTATTCTATTCTATATTCTGTTCTGTTCTATAATCTATAGTCTATGTTCTAGTCTATATTCTGTTCTATAGTCTATAGTCTATAGTCTATTCTACTCTACTCTACTCTACTCTACTCTACTCTACTCTACTCTACTCCACTCCACTCCACTCCACTCCACTCCACTCCACTCCACTCCATTCCATTCTAGATGCTATTCTATTCTATGTTCTATTCTATTCTATTCTATTCTATTCGCTATTCTCTTCTATATTCTGTTCTAGTCTATAGCCTATAGCCTATAGCCTATAGTCTAGTCTTGTCTACTCTACTCTACTCTACTCTACTCTACTCTACTCTACTCTACTCTATTCTATTCTATTCTATTCTATTCTATTCTATTCTATTCTATTCTATTCTATGTTCTATATTCTGTTCTGTTCTATAATCTATAGTCTATGTTCTATTCTATATTCTGTTCTATTCTATAGTCTATTCTATTCTACTCTATTCCATTCTATTCTCACTTGTCTCACTTAGCGGTGGAAATTTGAGGTGCGGTTGTGGTTGCAAGTTGAGGACTGCCGGCCATAACCTCTCCCTGTGTTTTTCTCTCCCATGGGCAACAGGTGTTCTTCAACCTCTCCTAGCGTGAAGGTGTGGTCTCCAGGACCTTCTCCAGACCATCGGGCCACCCGAAGTCCTTGTGTGGCCCATGGACTGGCGGACAGGGCTCTTCTAACCGGCGGGATGGACAGCACCGTCTCCAAGGAAGAGGCCCAGCCTCTCCCCTCCCCGAAGGGGCCTTCGGACTGCGGAGACGGAAGCGACTGCATGGAGAACCACCACCTCCTGCACAAGGCCACCCACAAGCCAACCTTGGAACTGACCGACGGGCTCCAGAAACCCAACCCAGCCAGCCATGGGGAAAACCACCGGGCCTCCAGTCCGGTGTCCAACGGCTTCTCCGGAGCTCAAAGCCCGCTCGGTCCTGGCAAGGTGGCCGGAGACCCCCGGGGTCACCCCTCCGGACCCTCCCCTGGCCTGCCGACCAGCACCGCCGTCTTCGGCGGGGTAGTAGAACGTCCGTCGCCTTCCACGGGACCGCGGGAGAGAGAGACCTGGAGTAAAAAAATGGACTTCCTCCTCTCGGTCATCGGCTATGCGGTGGACCTGGGCAATGTTTGGCGCTTTCCGTACATCTGTTACCAAAACGGGGGAGGTGAGTTTCTGGGGCTTGAAAGAAGGTTGGATGTAGAGGGATAGGGTTGGAAGGGGACCTCAGAGGTCTTCTAGTCCAACCTGCTACTCAGGCAGGAGATCCTATACCATCATGGGCAAATGGTTGTCGAATCTCTTTTTTGAAAACCTCCAGTGTTGGAGCACCAACAACTTCTGGTGGCCAGCTGTTCCACTGGTTAATTGTCCTGACTGTTGGGAACTTTGTCCTTAGTTCCAGGTTGGATCTCCCTCTGACCAGCTTTCACCCATTCCCCTTCCTTCTTCCTTCCTTCCTCCATTCCTCCCTCCCTCCCTTCTTCCCTGACTTTCTCTCTCCTTCCTTCCTTCCTTCCTTCCTTCCTTCCTTCCTTCCTTCCTTCCTTCCTTCCTTCCTTCCTTCCTTCCTTTTTTCTCCTTCCTCTCTCCCTCCCTTTTCTCCTTCCTTTCCCTCCCTGTCTCCTTCCTTACTTCCTTCTTTCCTTCCTTTTCTCCTCCCTCCCTCCCTTCTTCCCTCCCTTCTTCCCTGACCTTCTCCTTCCTTCCTTCCTTCCTTCCTTCCTTCCTTCCTTCCTTCCTTCCTTCCTTCCTTCCTTCCTTCCTCTTTTTTCTCCTTCCTCTCTCCCTCCCTTTTCTCCTCCCTTTCCTTCCCTCTTTCCTTCCTTACTTCCTTCTTTCCTTCCTTTTCTCCTCCCTCCCTCCTTCCCTTTCCCTCCTTTCTTCCTCCCTTTTCTCCTTCCTTCCCCCTCCCTCCCTCCTTTCCTCTTCCTTTTCCTTCCTTTCCCTCCCTCCCTCCTTTCTTCCTCCCTTTTCTTCTTCTTTCCTTCTTCCCTCCCTCCCTTCCTTCTTTCCTGACCCTCTCCTTCCTTCCTTCCTTTTCTCCTTCCTTCCCCTTTCTTCCTCCCTCCCTTTTCTGCTTCCTTCCTTTCCCTCCCTCCCTCCCTCCTTTCTTCCTCCCTTTTCTCCTTCTTTCCTTCCTTCCTCCCTTCCTTCTTCCCTGACCCTCTCCTTCCTTCCTTCCTCCCTCCCTTCCTCCCTTTTCTCATTCCTTCCTTCCTTTCCCTCCCGCCCTGCTTTCTTCCTCCCTTTTCTCCTTCCTTCCTTCCTTCCTCCCTCCATTTTCTCCTCCCTTTCTTCCCCTTCCTTCCTTCCTTCCTTTTCTCCTTCCTTCCTTCCTTCCACTTTGGAGAATAACTTGACCCCTTCCTCCTCCCTGGGGCAGCCCCTCAAGTATTGGAAGGCTGCTCTCCTGTCTCCCCTGGTCCTTCTCTTCCCTAGACCAGCCAGGCCCAGTTCCTGCAACCGTTCTTCGCATGTTTGAGCCTCCAGTCCCCTCGTCCTCCTGGCTGCTCTTCTCTGCACTTTTTCCAGAGTCTTTTTATAATCTGGAGACCAAAGACCTGTGAATCCTCCACCACGAAGGGAGGGAACTTGGCAAAATGAGGGGGGTGTTTCAAAGAAGGCCACAAAAAGGGGATCAACGGTCATAAATGCAAGTCAGTTGCCAAACGTCTGAATTTTGATCATGTGACCAGGGGGGAATGCTACAAAGGTCATAACTGCAAACAAAAATAAAATTGGTCCTTAAGTTGCTTTGGCCAGTGCTGTTGTACCTTTGAATGGTCCCTAAGTGGAACGGTGGTCAGTTGAGGACTCCCTGTGTTTGCCATACGGAATAGCAGAGTGGGAAGGGACCCCCGGAGGTCTTCTAGTCCGACCCCCCTTCTCATCCTACCCTTTCGCCTAGGGGCCTTCCTCATACCCTACCTGATCATGGCCATCTTCGGAGGGATCCCTCTCTTCTACATGGAGCTGGCGCTGGGCCAGTATCACCGCCACGGCTGCATCTCCGTATGGAGGAAGATCTGCCCCATCTTCAAAGGTAACTCGGGGGAGCGAGGCTGGGCCACTATTATGGGATGGCGGGACCGGGGTGAACATGGGAACAGAGTGGAAAGACCAAGAGGGGAGAACCTTCGCAGCTCAGGGTTGAACGGCAGGGTCCTTGGTGGCTTCTCTGACACTGCGGGGGTTTCTGGCAGACGTTTCGTGACCCAACTAGGTAGCATCGTCAGTGCTAGAAGGAAAAGGGGTTTGTGGAGAGGAGGAGGAGGAGGAGGAGGAGGAGGAGGAGGAGGAGGAGGAGGAGAATTGTGGGTTGCTAGGTGCTCTCTGAGCTTGGTTGTTTTTTGGGAGACATTTCATGACCCAATTAGGTAATGTTATCAGTGCTAGAAGGGTGGAAGATTGTGGGGAGGAGAAGGAGGAGGAGGAGGAGGAGGAGGAGGAGGAGGAGGAGGAAAAAGAAGGAGAAGGAGGTGGAAGATGCCTGTGGTTTTCCTACAGACATTTCATGACCCAACTAGGTAACATCATCAGTGCTAGAAGGGAGCGGGGATTGGCTCTCTCTTTATATACTAGTGGCTTGCCCTGATCCGTGTGGGTGCAGTGTGGTTTTTTTTCCCTCCTTCATCGAGATCCCGTTCTCTGCTCCATTGTTTCTCTGGACTTCACCCTAGCTTATTTGGATCCAAAAAAAAAAAAAAAGAGTCACCGAATCAATCCAATCAAAATGGCGTCTCCACCGGGCCCTCAGTCCAACAGCCCCCCACCTCCTGAAGGGGCCTCACCCGCCCTCCCTTTTTGCTTCCTGTCCCTCTGCAGGAATCGGCTATGCCATCTGCATCATCGCCTTCTACGTGGCGTCCTACTACAACACCATCATGGCCTGGGCCTTGTATTACCTGGCCTCCTCCTTCCGCAGTGAGCTGCCCTGGGTCAGCTGCGACAACGCCTGGAACACCCCCAATTGCATGAGCTACTTCTCCAACCAGAGCATCGCCTGGACGGCCAACTCCTCCTCCCCGGCCGAAGAATTCTATACGTAAGTGCATGTAAGTCGAAAGAAGGGGAAATAGGCTGGAAGGACGGGGGAGGAGGAGTGGACGATGGGGCAGAGTGGTGTCAGGGCTCCGACCAGCCACCCCATTTGAATCACAAGTCTCTAGCCGCGTCTCTCCGAGAATTTTTTTTAATTACTTATTAGGAGTGACCATGTCAGCGTTACCTAGGTGCAGCCGACTCTAAGACCCATCATTCATTTCCCCCTTGACTCTGGTCTTCTCCCCCACCCCCTGGATGTATATTCTCCAATGGGACACATCCATAGCCAAGAGTCATCCATCATGCTCTACCAGTAGTAATCTTGTGCGCTAACATCTTCGGCCACCTAGCAATTATCTGAAACATGTAAGGAATGCACTGCTTTCCCCCCACATCCTTTCTGCTGGCAGCTAAAAAGACCAAAGGAGTATTTTTTTTTTGTTAACCTTGAGGAGTGGCTTTCTTGGAGGGTTTTCTGGGCACCCCCAAAGGGCAGGGTCCTTGGCTAAATACCCCCCTTTTTTCCAAGTTGGTCGGGGGGACAAAAGAAAGCTAGACTCCTACCGTCAGCTTGAACCCCTCAGGCCCATGGTACTCTGTAGATGATCCTTCTTGAGCAGGGGTTGGAGTAGAAGACCGCTGAGGTCCTTCCAACTCTGATAGGCTATGATTCTTAAGAAAGAAAGAAAGAAAGAAAGAAAGAAAGAAAGAAAGAAAGAAAGAAAGAAAGAAAGAAAGAAAGAAAGAAAGAAAGAAGGAGGAAGGAGGAAGGAGGGAGGGAGGGAGGAGAGAAGGAAGAAGGGAAGGAAGGGATGGAGGGATGGAGGAAGGGTAATAGGGAAGGAGAGGGAAATGAGAGGGAGAGAAGGAGGAAGGAAGGAAGGAAGGAAGGAAGGAGGGAAGGAAGGAGAGAAGGAAGGAGGGAGGGAGCCTTTAACACTTTCAGAGAGCTGCAGGGAACCCTGGATAAGTGCTCCCTCCTTCCTTCCTTCCTTCCTTCCTTCCTTCCTTCCTTCCTTCCTTCCTTCCTTCCTCCCTCCCTCCCTCCCTCCCTCCCTCCCTCCTCCCTTCCTTCCTTCATGCTTTCCTGTCTGCCTTCCTCCCTCCCTCCCTTCTGCCTCCCTCCTCTCCTTTTTCCTTCCGTCCTTCTTTCCTTCTTTTCCTTCCTTCCTTTTCCTTCCTTCTTCTGTCTTCTTTGTCCCTTCTCCCCTTCCTTCCTTCCTTCCTTCCTTCCTTCCTTCCTTCCTTCCTTCCTTCCTTCCTTCCTTCCCTCTCCCTCCCTCCCTCTGTTTTCTCCTCTCCTTTTTCCTTCCCTCCCTCTTTCCCTCCCTTTGAAGAGCCCGTGGATGCTGACCCAGCCCTCCTGCCTCTTATTCTCCGTTTCAGCCGCCACGTTCTGCAGCTCCACCGAGCGAATGGCCTGGAGGACCTCGGGGGCATCAGCTGGCAGCTCACCCTCTGCCTGCTCTTCATCTTCACCATTGTCTACTTCAGCATCTGGAAAGGGGTCAAAACATCTGGAAAGGTGAAGAAGGAGAGGAGGAGGAGGAGGAGGGGTGGGAGGGAGAGAGGCAGAGAGGACAGGGGCTTGGGGTCCAAACGAAAGGGGCCTCTTCCTCCTTCTGGGTCCTGGGGGAAAGACCTCCCCCTCCCCAAAGGAAGGACTACGTGGGACTTTATGGAGTCTGGGGTGGCATGGATTGGCTGGCCCAATTGGACAGGTACGAGGCCCGTGGGATGATAGGACCTCTATCCTCCTCCATTCCTTCCTCCCTTCCTTCTCCTCTTTTTCCCTTTCCCGTTTTCCTTCCTTCCTTCTTTCCTTCCTTCTCTTTTTCCCCCTTTCCTTCCCCTTCCCCTTTCCCCTTCCCCTTTTCTTTCTTTCTTTCCTTCTTGTTTCTTTCTTTCTTTCTTTCTTTCCTTCCTTCCTTCCTTCAATTATTCTTCCCATCTCTCTTTTCCCTTTTCCCTTCCCTCCCTCCCTTGTTTCCTTCTCCTCTTTGTCCCTTTCTCCTCTTCCTTCCTTCTCCTCTTCCTCCCTCCTTCACCTTTCCTATTCTCTTCTGTTCTCCTTCCTTCCTTTCCTTCCTTTGTCCTTCCCTCCCTTCCCTTTCCTCTTTTTCCCTTTCCCCTCCTTCCTTCTCTTTTCCCTTTCCCATTTTTCCTTCCTTCTTTCTTTCCTTCAATTATTCTTTCTTTCCCTCTTTCTCCCTTTCCCTTTTCTCCCTCATTTTCTTTCTCCCCTTTCTCCCCTTCCTTCCTTCTCATCTTCCTCCCTCCGTTTTCTTTTCCTATTCTCTTCTCTTCCCCTTCCTTCTTTTCCTTCCTTCCTCCCTCCCTCCTTCCCTCCCTCCCTTCTCCTCTTTGTCCATCTTCCTTTGTCATCTTCCTTTCTTCTAATCTTCTTTCCTCCCTTTCTCTTTTCCTTCTTCTCTTTTTCTTCCTCCCTCTCTCCCTTCCCTCCCTCCCTCCTTCTCCTGTTTGTCATCTTCCTTTGTCATCTTCCTTTCTTCTAATCTTCTTTCCTCCCTTTCTCTTTTCCTCTTCTCTTTTCCTTCTTCCCTCCCTCCCTTCCTTCTCCTCTTTGTCCATCTTCCTTTCTTCTAATCTTCCTCCCTCCCTTTTTCTTTTCCTCTTCTCTTTTCCTTCCTCCCTCCCTCCCTTCCTTCTCCTCTTTGTCATCTTCCTTTCTTCTAATCTTCCTTCCTCCCTTTCTCTTTTCCTCTTCTCTTTTCCTTCTTCCCTCCCTCCCTTCCTTCTCCTCTTTGTCCATCTTCCTTTGTCATCTTCCTTTCTTCTAATCTTCCTTCCTCCCTTTTTCTTTTCCTCTTCTCTTTTCCTTCCTCCCTACCGGTCTCGAAGACTCAACAGTTGTCCAATTTAAATTGGATGATGACTCTCTGAAGGCCAAATCCCCCATGGACATCAACCCTTGATACTTCTGCCTAGGGGGCCATGATCGGGGTGCACATGTCCCCCTGAAAACCAAACTGACCCCTTAAGATAGGAGTCATCGAACTCCACTTGCCCCCCAACCAAAATTAGTTCAAAGTCTCTGCATCTCAGGATAGCATCCTAAGTGCAGAAGAGGCTGGAAGAAGTTCTACCTACCTACACCGTGAGTTCCAACCTTGGCCAACTTGAAACTTATGGACTTCAACTCCCAGAATCCCCCCAGCCAGCATACTGAGTTGAAGTCCACCCCTCTTCAAGGCTGGGAAATTCTGGGACTTGAAGTCCACAAGTCTTGAAGTTGCCATGGTTGTACTACATCATCTCGGATCGATAGTCATCAAGCATCTGAAGATCTCCAGGCCATCAGAGTCACTAAGTTGCTCAAGAATTCTGGGAGTTGAAGTCCACAGGCCTTCAAGGGGCCAAGTCTGAACACCTCCTACAGGTAGTAAACTCTGAGGAGATTCACTCAAGAGCAGAGAGGCTTCTCCACCAGGCAGATGGACCATGAGTTCCCATTCTTGATGGAGGACCTTGATTCTGGGAGTTGAAGTCCACAGGTCTTCAAGGGGCCAAGTCTGAACACCTCCACTCCTACAGGTAGTAAACTCTGAGGAGCTTCGTTCAAGAGCAGAGAGGTTTCTCCACCAGGCAGATGGACCATGAGTTTTCATTCTTGGCGGAGGACCTTGATGCTGGGAGTTGAGGTTCACTGGTCTTCAAGGGGCCAAGTCTGATCGCCTCCCCTCCTACAGGTAGTAAAGCCCAAGGAGCTCCATTCATGAACAGAGAGGTTTCTCCACCAGGTAGATGGACCATGAGTTCCCATTCTTGGTGGAGAACCTTGATTATCAACCTTCATATCAACCTTCTTCAGCCAATGTCTTCTCCACTGCTTCTCCTCCTAGGTGGTCTGGGTGACGGCCACCTTCCCTTACGCCATCCTCCTCATCCTCTTGATCCGTGGAGCTACCTTACCTGGAGCCTGGAAGGGGGTCCTTTACTACCTGCAGCCCGACTGGCAGAAACTTCTCACGACTCACGTAAGTCCACAGCTCCACCCCGATCGTAGATCAATCGTTCCGTCAATCCCAGCGCTCCTTTTTTCCAAATGCAGATCGTTCCCCCCTCCCACTTACAACGATTCATTTACCGACTGCGCAAAGTGATCACGGCACTGGGACAAAGTGACTTACGACCGTTTTTCACTTACGACCATCGCAACATTTTGCTTAGCGACCATTCAGACTTACCCTGGGACTAGATGACCTACAAGATCCCTTCCACCTCTGTTCTGTATTCTGTTCCTTTTTCTGGATTCGCCAACAGTTGACATGACCGTCTGATTAGCCAAAAGGGCTTCCGGTGAGATGATGATGAAGAAGTGACTAAGGATGGTTGCACAATTCCCTTTCGGGAGTTGCTCTTTAGTGGCCTTTCAACCCCAACCTTCCCAGGGTTGTTTTTCTTCTCCTCCTCCTCCAGATTAGTGTTGAGAGAAGGTTGTGTTGTGAGGGAAAGACACATCATGCATGACACATCAATGCATCAGCTGCCGCCCTCTCAAACTTTGCCAGGTTCACTAAGTTCAGCTGCAGAACTTCCCTAAAAGGACAAATGGTGATCCAACATCTTTTCAAAAACCTCCAGTGTTGGATCACCCACAACTTCTAGTGGCCAGCTGTTCCACTGGTTAATTGTCCTCACTATTAGGGAGTTTCTCCTTAATTCCAGGTTGCTTCTCTCCTTGGTTAGTTTCCATCCGTTGCTTCTTGTCCTGCCTTCTGGGGCTTTGAAGAATGGCTTGACTGCCTCTTCTTTGGGGCAGCCCCTGAGATGTTGGAAGGCTGCTATCATGTCACCCCTAGTCCTTCTTTTCATTAAACTAACCATACCTTGTTCCTGCAACCGTCCATCGTAGGTTTTAGCCTCCAGTCCCCTAATCCTCTTTGTTGCTCTTCTCTGCACTCTTTCTAGAGTCTCAACATCTTTTTTTATATTGTGGCAACCAAACTTGGGTGCAGGATTCCGGGATTGGCCTTATCAAGGCCTTATAAAGTGGCATCAACACTTAACAGAACAGAATAACAAGTTGGAAGGGACCTTGGAGGTCATGCACTCCAACCCTCCAACCCAAGCAGGAGACCCTGCATCATTTCTGACAGATGGTAGTCCAGTCTCTTCTTGAAAGCCTCCAGGGATGAAGCTCCCACAACTTCTGAAGACTAGGAAGGGGTGAGGGTAAGAGCTGGGTGGGATTTTTAAGGTCATCTATCTCATCCACTCTATACCACTCTATAAAGCCTTAGTAAGGCCACACCTAGAGTCCTGCATCCAGTTTTGGTCACCATATTATAAAAAAGATGTTGAGACTCTAGAAAAAGTGCAGAGAAGAGCAACCAGGATGATGAGGGAACTGGAGGCTAAAAGATATGAAGAACGGTTGCAGGAACTGGGCCTGGCTGGTCTAGTGAAGAGAAGGACCAGGGGAGACAGGAGAGCAGCCTTCCGATATTTGAGGGGCTGCCCCAGAGAGGAGGAAGGGGTCAAGCTATTCTCCAAAGCACCCAAAGGCCAGACAAGGAATAATGGATGGAAACTGAACAAAGAGAGATTCAATCTGGAAATAAGGAGGAATTTTTTCTAACAGTGGGGACAATCAACCTGTGCCCCCATTTTATGACCTTGCTTGCTGAAGTTGTTAAGTGAATCACCGCAGTTGTTAAGTGAGTCACACGGTTGTTAAGTGAATCCGGCTTCCCCATTGACTTTGCTGGTCGGAAGGTTGCAAAAGGGGGATTGTGTGACACCCCCCCTCGGATGCTACCATGGTCATAAGTGTGAAAAACGGTCCTCGGTCACTTTTTTCACTTTGAACAGTCATTAAACGAATTGTTGTACATGGAAGACCACCTGTATAATATTCCTGCTTTCCTGCCTTCCTTCCCTCCCTCCCTCCCACCTTCTTCCTCTCCTTTTTTCCTTCCTTCCTCTGTCTTGTTCTCTCTCTCTTCCTTCCTTCCTTCCTTCCTTCCGTCTTTCTTTTCTTCTTTTCTTCCTTCTTTCCTTCTTTCTTCTTTTCCTTCCTTCCTTCCTTCCTTCCTTCCTTCCTTCCTTCCTTCCTCTGTCTTCCTTTTTCCTTCCTTCCTTTCTTAGGTCTTTCCTTTCTTCCTTCCTTCCTGTCTTGTTCTTTCTTCCTTCTTTCCTTCCTTCCTTTTTCCTTCCTTCCTTCCTTCCTTCCTTCCTTCCTTCCTTCCTTCCTTCCTTCCTTCCTTCCTTCCTTCCTTCCTTCCTTCGTCTTCTCTCTTCCTTTTCTCCTTTTTTCCTTCCTTCTTTCCTTCCTTGCTCCCTTCCTCTGTCTTCTTCTCTCTTCCTTTTTTCCTCCCTTTTTCCTTCCCTCCTTTATGCATATGTCAATGCAGTTCGTACCTGGGCTGATCAATCTGCAACCTTAACAAGGAAAAAATAAAAATAAAAATCACATATCCCGTACTATTTATTGGTTTAAAAAACAACAACCACTGTTTCTTTGGTAAAACCAGTTGGCGCACGAGCCGCAGCAAAATCTGATTTATCTGTGCTTTGACCTGCCAAAAAAATAATAATAATTGCAAAATCTCTGAGGTTTAATGGGCCCTTTCCCACGCTGAGTTATAAAAATTTTGCACGGGGGGAAAAGATCCAGGCCCTCAATTTAAGTAATAAATTCAGCCACCAGCAAGATTAGATATTCTAATATTCGCCAGCCGGATGGCTGATAGGGAGGGTTCAAGAGGAAATGAAAACAGGCTGTTATTTGATCAAAAGCGCGGCTGTAATAAGACTCAGGTAACAGCCTAAAAGTAATAAAAAATCTTTGCTATTGTGCCGACTAGCTCTGAAGTGAGGAAGGAGCAGATCGTAATCGGTCCCATCTGGCTGCAAAGTCCCCGGGTGCTCCTGGACCAGCCGAGATAGAAAATAAGAGAGTTGGAAGAGACCTTGAAGGTCATCTAGTCCAAGCCCCTAGCTTGAGCAGGAGACCTTACACTAGGGGTGTCCAACTTTGGGAACGTTAAGATTTGTGGACATGGCTGGCTGGGGAATTCTGGGAGTTGAAGTCCACAAGCCTTAACGTTGGCTGGGGAATTCTGGGAGTTGAAGTCCACAAGCCTTAAAGCTGACTGGGGAATTCTGGGAGTTGAAGTCCGCAAGCCTTAAAGCTGGCTGGGGAATTCTGGGAGTTGAAGTCACAAGCCTTAAAGCTGGCTGGGAATTCTGGGAGTTGAAGTCCACAAGCCTTAAAGCTGACTAGGGAATTCTGGGAGTTGAAGTCCACAAGCCTTAAAGCTGACTGGGGAATTCTGGGAGTTGAAGTCCACAAGCCTTAAAGCTGACTGGGGAATTCTGGGAGTTGAAGTCCGCAAGTCTTAAAGCTGACTGGGGAATTCTTGGGAGTTGAAGTCCATAGCCTTAAAGCTGACTGGGGAATTCTGGGAGTTGAAGTCCACAAGTCTTAAAGCTGACTGGGGAATTCTGGGAGTTGAAGTCCACAAGCCTTAAAGCTGACTGGGGAATTCACAAGCCTTAAAGCTGACTGGGAATTCTGGGAGTTGAAGTCCACAAGCCTTAACGCTGGCTGGGAATTCTGGGAGTTGAAGTCCACAAGTCTTAAAGCTGACTGGGAATTCTGGGAGTTGAAGTCCACAAGCCTTAAAGCTGACTGGGAATTCTGGGAGTTGAAGTCCGCAAGCCTTAACGTTGCCAAAGTTAGACACTGTTATTATTGTGGACTGTCTTTTCTTCAAAACCTCCACCGATGGAGCACCCCCAACTTCTAGTGGCAAGTCGTTCCACTGGTTAATTGTTCTCACTGTCAGGAAGTTTCTCCTATTTGCACCCAGGCAGCATTTGGCTCTCTCCAGGAAAGAGGGAAAAGGGACAGGTTGGGTTTAGAAAAGCAGAAATAAGGAGTTCCTTCAAGAAGGTCCATGGAGTCTATTTCAGTGTTAAGGCTTCAAGGATATTGAGCTTTTCAGAGATGATGATGAGGAGGAGGAGGAGGAGGAGGAGAGGAGGAGGAGGAGGAGGAGGAGGAGGAGGAGGAGGAGGAGGAGGAGGAGGAGGAGGAGGAGGAGGAGGAGGAGGAGGAGGAGGAAAAGTATTGTGGCATCTTTGGTGCTCTCTGAACTTGGTGGTTTCTTTGCAGACATTTCATGACCCTTCTAGGTTGCATCATCAGTGCTAGAAGGAGTTTTAGGTATGTTCCCCATCCTGAATTTGTCAAGCCCAAAATTGACATACGTGAAGACATTTTAGTTAGGCTTAGTATATATTATTTTTTCTTATTTTCTCTGTGGCAGTCATGGGGGGAAAAGGTTTCGGAAGATGGACTTTGTTCTTTTCTTTTTTTAAATGGATTTAATCACTTGGAAACCTGACAGAATTGTTTGTAAAAATAATAATAGCCAGATAGAGATCAATAAATAAAAATAAAAAATACACTTTATCTCAGTCCCCTGGGTAACGTCCTGTGGAACAATAAAGCTGTTAATGTACACTGAAGATGGTATTTAATTTTGTTGTACGAGGTGCGATGACAATAAACTAAACTAAACGAACCGTAGTAGCAACAGGCCTTAGACTTATAAACCGCTTCACAGTGCTTTGCAGGTCCTTCTAAGGGGTTTTCAGAGTCAGCCCCCAACAATCGGGGTCCTCATTTTACGGACCTTGAAAGGATGGATGGCTTAGTCAACCTGGACCGGTCAGGATCGGACTGCTGGCAGTGGGCAGAGTTAGCCTGCAATGCTGCATTGTAACAACTGCGCCACTATGGCTCCCTTCATTCCCCTCATTTTCCTTCCTTCCTTCCTTCTTCCTTCCCTCCTTTCCCTTCCTTCCATTCTTCCTTCCTTTTTCTTCCTTCCTTCCTTCCATACTTCCTTCCTTCTTCCTTCCTTTTTGTTCCTTCTTTCCTTCCCTTCCTTCCCTTCTTTTTCTTCCTTCTTTCCTTTCTTCTTCTCCTTCCTTTCCCTTCCTTCCATTCTTCCTTCCTTTTCCACTTTTCTTCCTTCCTTCCTTCCTTCCTTCCATGCTTCCTTCCTTCTTCCTTCCTTTTTGTTCCTTCTTTCCTTTCCTTCCTTCCAGCTTTCTTTCTTCCTTTTTTCCCTCCTTCCTTTCCTATCTTCCTTCCTTCCTTCTTCCTTCCTTCCATTCTTCCTTCCTTCCTTCCATACTTCCTTCCTTCCTCCTTCCTTTTTTGTTCCTTCTTTCCTTTCCTTCCTTCCTCCTTCTTTCTTTCTTCCTTCTTTCCCGCCTTCCTTTCCTATCTTCCTTCCTTTTTCTTCCTTCCTTCCTTCCTTCCTTCCTTCCTTCCTTCCTTCCTTCCTTCCTTCCTTCCTTCCTTCCTCCCCGAGCCATAGCACTAAGCACTTAGACTTATATACTGCTTCACAATTCCTTTACAGTCCTCTCTAAGCAGAGTCAGCCTCTTGCCCCCAACAATCTAGGTCCTCGTTTTACCCACCTCAAAAGACGAAAGGCTGAGTTGATCTGGAGCCGGTCAGGATCGAACTTCCTAGCTGTGGGCAGAGTTTAGCCTGCAATGCTGCACTCTAACCACTGTACCACCAGAGCCCTTCAAGACAGCCAACTGAATTTGAAGTAAAATAAAAGGAGATGGGGTTCATGATCCCCGATAAAAGTACCAGTGCTCAAATAAATTATTCCCATATCGGATCCTGAAAATGGTCGTAGTAGCGGGAAGGAGGACTTTCCTGCCTGGAGCAGGAAAAGGAGAGGTGGTCCCAGGATGGGTCGAAGCCGTTCGGACAGGGCCTTCCATCATTGCAGCTCTTTTCACAGACTGTTGGTGCGGCTGTGCTTTGTCGGTTTGTGTCTTTAGGTGTGGGTGGATGCAGCGGCCCAGATCTTCTTCTCCCTCGGGCCTGGATTCGGGGTCCTCCTGGCTTTTGCAAGCTACAACAAGTTCCACAACAACTGCTATCAGTAAGTCGCTTGCGGGTGAAGGAAGTAAAAGACTTCAGGGGGGAAAATGGGATGGGGAGACCAGAAAAACTTCTTCAGAAGGGCGAGAGATCGAGCAAGCAATCAATCTATCATCTATCTCTATCTCTATCTATCTATCTATCTATCTATCTATCTATCTATCTATCTATCTATCTATCTATCTATCTATCATCTATCTATCATCTTTCTTTCTTTCTTTTTCTTTCTTTCTTTCTTTCTTTCTTTTCTTTCTTTCTTTCTTTCTTTCTTTCTTTCTTTCTTTCTTTCTTTCTTTCCCTTTCTTCTTTCTTTCTTTCCTTCCTTCTTTCTTTTTCTTTCTCTTTCTTTCTTTCTTTCTTTCTCTCTCTTTCTTTTTCTTTCTTCTTTCCTCCCTCCCTCCCTCCCTCTCTCACTCTCTTTCTCTTCCTAAAGCCAGCTAGGAAGGTCACAAAAAATCATGTGACCCCAGGACTTTTTTCAGCCCTGTTGTAGCTTCAAAGGGTCATGAAACAAATGGGTGTAAGTCGAGGACTACTGTACCAAAGGTCCTTCACTTCATCTGTCAGAAATGGTGTAGTAGGGTCTCCTTCTTGGGCGGGGATGGGTGGACTAGATGACCTACAAGGTCCCTTCCGACTCTGCTATTCTATTCTATTCTATTCTATTCTATTCTATTCTATTCTATTCTATTCTATTCTATTCTATTCTATTCTATTCTTCTGTAACTCTGTTATTCCTCCCCAGCGTGATAGCCTCAGTTTCACATCCCCGGCTACTCTGGCCCTCTCCGATGTCCCTTCTGCTCCCCCTTGAGTTGGAAGAGGCCATGGGGCAAGAAGCCTCCAGTGCCACACACAGCCCTCCGATGCTGAATGTGGTTTTTGGGTTCTCATTGCAGAGATGCCCTGATTACCAGTGCCATCAACTGCTTCACGAGTTTCCTGGCAGGATTCGTCATCTTCACAGTGCTGGGCTACATGGCAGAGATGAGGAAACAGCCCGTTTCAGAGGTTGCAAAAGATACTGGTAAGACCCAGTATCTGGGTTTCTTTTACCTCGGGAGTGGCCAGGCTTGGCCAGCTGGAAGACTTTTTACCTCAGGAGTGGCCAGGCTTGGCCAACTGGAAGACTTTTTACCTCAAGAGTGGCCAGGCTTGGCCAACTGGAAGACTTTTTACCTCAGGAGTGGCCAGCCTTGGCCAACTGGAAGACTTTTTACCTCAGGAGTGGCCAGCCTTGGCCAACTGGAAGACTTTTTACCTCAGGAGTGGCCAGCCTTGGCCAACTGGAAGACTTTTTACCTCAGGAGTGGCCAGCCTTGGCCAACTGAAATACTTTTTACCACAGGAGGGGCCAGCCTTGACCAACTGGAAGACTTTTTACCACAGGAGGGGCCAGCCTTGGCCAACTGGAAGACTTTTTACCTCAGGAGTGGCCAGCCTTGGCCAACTGGAAGACTTTTTACCACAGGAGGGGCCAGCCTTGGCCAACTGGAAGACTTTTTACCTCAGGAGTGGCCACCCTTGGCCAACTGGAAGACCTTGTGGACTTCAACTCAAGTTGTGGAGTTCAACTTGAAGTCCACAGGTCTTCGAGTGGCCAAGATTGGACATCCCAGGTTTACATCCTTGCTGAGTTTTCCAGGATGGTTTGTAGACTTTGGAAAAAGTGCAGAGAAGAGCAATGAAATGACTGAAGGCCTGGAGGCAAAAACATATGAAGAAAGATTGCAGGAATTGGGTTTGGCTAGTCTAAAGAAAATAAGAATTAGGGGAGACATGATTGCAACCTTCCAGTATTTGAGGGGCTGCCCCAAAGAAGGAGTCAAGCGATTCTCCAAAGTACCTGAAGGCAGGACAAGAAGCAACGGATGGAAACTGAACAAGGAGAGAAGCAACCTGGAATTAAAGAGAAACTTCCTAACAGGGAGGACAATTAACCAGTGGAACTTCTTGCCACCAGAAGTTGTGGGTGATGCAACACTGGTGGTTTTGAGGAAGAGACTGGACAGTCACTTGTCTGAAAGGGTTTAGGTTCTCCTGCTTGTAACAGATAATCAGAGTTGGAAGGGACCTTATAGGTCATCTAGTCCAACCCCTTGCCCAAGCGGGACACCCTACACCATTGCTGACAGATGGGAGTCCAATCTCTTCTTGAAAATCTCAAGTGGTGACACTCCCACAACTTCCAAGGGCAAGCTGCTTGAGCAGGGGGATGGACTAGAAGACCTTCCAAGGTCCCTTCCCACTTCTGGTGACATGATAGCAGTCTTCCTATATTTGAGGGGCTGCCCCAGAGAAGAGGGGGTCAAATTATTCTCCAAAGCACCTGAAGGCAGGACAAGAAGCAATGGGTGGAAACTCATCAAGGAAAGAAGTAACCAGGAACTAAGGAAAAACTTCCTAATAGTGAGGACAATTAACCAGTGGAACTGCTTGCCACCAGAAGTTGTGGGTGCTCTATCACTGGAGGCTTTTTAAAAAGAGATTAATTAGACAGTCACTTGTCTGAAATGGTGTAAGGTAGTATAGGGCTGTGATGGCGAACCTATGGCACACCTGCCACGGATGGCACGCAGAGCCATTTGTGCCAGCACACAAGCCGCAGGCAAACTTACCTCACTGCGCACACATGCGCCTCACAGCTGATTTTTGGATGGTTTGAGGCCTTTTTCAGCCTCTGCAGGCTTTGCAGGTCAAATAATAGGCCCATTTCATCACTTCCTGTAATACCGGAAGTGACGAAACGGGCCTATTATTCGTCCTGCAAACCTTGCAAGGGCTTTTTTCAAGCCTCTGGGAAACCGAATATCAGCTGTGAGGCCAGGGCAGGTGAGGGGGTGGGGGGATTGTGCGCACATCCGCAGGGGGCATGTGGGGGCGCCTGCATTGCCTTCTGGGTGCTGGCATGTGAGCGCATGCTCGCAAGCGTGTGCACAATTTTTGGCACAGGAGCCCCAAAAGGTTAGCCACCACTGGTATAGGGTCTCCTGCTTGAGCGGGGGGTTGGACTAGAAGACCTCCGAGGCCCCTTCCAACTCTATTCCGATTGACTGATTGAACCCAGCCTTCCCCCCTGGTTCGCAAGGACCAAGGTTGGCTGCTGCCACGGCCTCCTTAAAGGACACCCTGCCAAACGTCTTGGCTAGCAGCATGTGTGAGTTGGCAACTGTGCAACCCCCTGGCCCCACTGGTCATAGCTGCTGGACCAGACCGACATGTTCTGGAAGCGGGGTTGGCATCCCGAAAACATTTGGCAACTCCTGCTGGTTACGAAATGCGTCAGCTGGGCTTTCAAGCATGGCCAGTTTAGATTTTTTATTTATTGCATTTTAATTGTTTTATGTAGCTTGATGATGTCAACCCAGCCTGGGAATATGGGTTCAAGGGTGGGGCACCTCTGCTTAAAATCAATTAAAAAATAATATTAATGAACATGGAGGGATATCCAGTTGCACGGAATATGCGGCTGCTGTGCTAAAGCCCGTTTAGCACCGAGAACAATTAAAAATGTGGCTTTTGATTTTGATTTTGATTTTTAAGGGGGAAAGAAATTAAAGTCAGGTGAAGGTTTTTGTTGCAAAACTTTTCCGGGCCAGGATGAAGGTCATAAAATGGATCGTCATTTCCTTCCTTTCTTCCTCCCCCCGCTCCCTCTTTCCATTCTGTATTATTTATTCTTCTTTCTCTTCCTTTCTCCTTTTGTTTTCTTCCATTCTTTTCCTCCCTTTCTTCTGCTGCCTTCCCCTTTTCCTTCCTCCCTCCCTCCTTCTCTCTCCAGACCTTCCTTTTTTTCCTCCCTCCCTTCCTTTTTTGTATCATTTGTTCTTCTTTTCCTTTTTTTCTTTTTCCTTCCTTTATTCTTCTTCCTTCTTTTTTTTCCTTCCTTCCCTTCCCATCTTGAATTATTTGTTCTTCTTCCTCTTCCTTTTTCTTTTCTTTCTTTTTCTTCTTCCTTTTTCGCTTCCTTCCTTCCTTCCTTCCCATCTTGAATTATTTGTTCTTTCTTCCTCTTCCTCTTCCTCTTTTCTTTCTTTTTTTCTTCTTCCTTTTTTTTGCTTCCTTCCTTCCTTCCCATCTTGAATTATTTGTTCTTCTTTCTCTTCCTTTTTCTTTTCTTTCTTTTTTCTTCTTCCTTCCTTTTTTCGCTTCCTTCCTTTCTTCCCATCTTGAATTATTTGTTCTTCTTTCCTTCTTCCTCCTTTTCTTATTATTTTTTTCTTTCCTTCCTTTTTCCTTTTTTCTTTCCTTCTTCCTTCTTTCTCCTTCCTTCCTTCCCATCTTGAATTATTTGTTCTTCCTTTTCCTTCTTTTTCTTCCTTCCTCCTCCTCTCCTTTTTCCTTTTCTTGAATTATTTTTCTTCTTCTCTTCCTTTTTCCTTTTTTTCTTCTTTCCTTCCTTCCTTCCTTCCTTCCTTCCTTCCTTCCTTCCTTCCTTCCTTCCTTCCTTCCTTCCTTCCTTCCTTCCTTCCTCCTCCTCCCTCCCTCCCTCTTCCTCCCTTCCTTCCTCCCTCCCCTCCCTTCCTATCTTGAATTATTTGTTCTTCTTTCTCTTCCTTTTTCCTTTCCTTCCTTTTCCCCTTTTTTCTCCTTCCTCCCTTCCTCATTACCTCGAGCATCTGGTTCTTCACTGGAAGAACAAGAGAGAAAAACCGGAGAGGAGGAAGAGGAGGAGGAGGAGGGGGGAGGAGGAGGAAGGGGAGAGGAGGGGGCTTCTCCAAGACCAGACATGCAGGCCTGACTCCTTTCTCTCTCTCCGGTGTACCAAACAGGGCCCAGCCTCCTCTTCATCACCTACGCCGAGGCCATCGCCAACATGCCAGCCTCCACCTTCTTCGCCATTGTTTTCTTCCTGATGTTGATCACCCTGGGACTGGACAGCACGGTGAGGAGAGGAGGGCGATGGGTGGGGTTCATGGGTGGGGTCAGAGGGGACCCTGGGTGGGATTCAACCGGCGTAGCAGCCGTTGCGGTGAGGGCGTGCTTTGCGCCGGATGTAACGCATTGGCAGCTTTAAGCTGCGTGGACTTCAATTCCCAGAATTCCCCAGCCGGCAACATTGAGAAACCCTGGAATAAATAGATTTAGGCAATTTGGTTCTGAGTAAAGGGTGAGAGACTAAGAACAAGAACTGGGGGGGGGGGGATCTCCGTTGCCCGCATTGAAATTTCGACTTCTCCACTGAGCAGGGGGTGAGACTAGATGACCGCCAAGGGGCCCTCCAATCCTAGGGATTGGAATTCCAGGAACTGCACAGCTGAGAGTTGGCAGGAGTTCTGAATGTAGCATAATAGAATTAGAAGGGACTTCGGAGCTAGCTTCCTTCCTTCCTTCCTTCCTCTTTTCCATTCCCATTTTTCTTTCGTCCCTTTACCTTCCTTCCTTCCTTCCTTTTTCTCATTTTTTTTCTTTCCCTTTATCATTTTCCTTTCTTCCTCTCTTGACTTCTCATCTTCCTTCTTTCCTCCTTCCCTCCCTCTTTTCCATTCTCATTTTCTTTCGTCCCTTTACCTTCCTTTCTTCCTTTTTCTCATTTTTTCCTTCCCTTTATCATTTTCCTTCCTTCCTTCCTCCTTCCCTCCCTCCCTCTTTTCCATTCCCATTTTTTTTTCGTCCCTTTACCTTCCTTTCTTCCTTTTTCTCATTTTTTCCTTCCCTTTATCATTTTCCTTTCTTCCTCTCTTGACTTCTCATCTTCCTCCTTTCCTCCTTCCCTCCCTCTTTTCCATTCCCATTTTTCTTTCTTTCCTTTTACCTTCCTTCCTTTTTCTCCTTTTTCTTTCTTCCCTTTATCCTTTTCCTTTCTTCCTTTCTTGACTTCTCGTCTTCCTCCCTCCCTCTTTTCCATTCCCCTTTTTCTTTCTTCCCTTTACCTTCCTTTCCTTCCTCCCTCCCTCCCTCCCTTCCATAGAATAATTGAATAACATTGGAAAGGGACCTTAGAGGTCTTCTAGTCCAGCCCCCTGCTCAAACAGGAGACCTTAGATAATTTCAGACAAATGTCTCTTCTTGAAAACCTCCAGTGATGAAGCAGCCACCATTCCTGGAGGCGATTCTTCCTTTCCTTGACCACTTCCAACGTTTTTCCCCCCTCAGTTTGCGGGCCTGGAGGGGGTCATCACGGGCGTCCTGGATGAATTCCCCCACATCTGGCGCAAACAGCGGGAATGGTTTGTGCTGATTTTGATCGTGACGTGTTTCATGGGCTCTTTGTCCACGCTGACTTTTGTAAGTAGCCGATGCGGCCCCTGGGGGGGAGGAGGAAGGTGGGTATGGGGGGTGGGGGGGGTGGGGGGGGATATATAAACCATGTGCTAAATAAACAATGTTTACCGTTTGTTATTGTTTGCTGTGACACTGATGATGTTACCTAGTTGGGTAAGGAAACGTCTGTAAGGAAAACAATCTCCTTCTGCTTCCGCTTCTTCCTCCTCCTCCTCCTCCTTTTATCTCCCTCTTTCTTCTTACTCCTCTCGTACTCCTCTTCCTCTTCCTTCTTTCTTCCTCTTCCTCCTTTTCTTCTTCTCCCTCACTTTTTCTTTTTCTTCTTTTCTTCTTCTCTTCTTCTTTCTCCTCCCCTCCTCCTCCTCTCTCTCTTCTTCTTCTTCTTCTTCTTCTTCTTCTTCTTCTTCTTCTTCTTCTTCTTCTTCTTCTTCTTCTTCTTCTTCTTCTTCTTCTTCTTCTTCTCCTCCTCCTCCTCCTCCTCCTCCTCCTCCTCCTCCTCCTCCTCCTCCTCCTCCTCCTCTTCCTTCTCCTTCTGCTTCCTTTTACTCCTTTTCTTCTTTTCACTTCTTCTTCTCTTCCTCCCCGCCCCTCCTCCCTCCCCCCTCTTCTTCTTCTTCCTCCTCCTCCTCCTCCTCCTCTTCTTCCTTCTTCTTCTTCTTCTTCTTCTTCTTCTTCTTCTTCTTCTTCTTCTTCTTCTTCTTCCTCGTCCTCCTCCTCCTCCTCCTCCTCCTCCTTCTTCTTCTTCTTCTTCTTCTTCTTCTTCTTCTTCTTCTTCTTCTTCTTCTTCTTCTTCTTCTTCTTCTTCTTCTTCTTCTTCTTCTTCTTCTTCTTCCTCCTCCTCCTCCTCCTCCTCCTCCTCCCTCTTCCTCTTCCTCTTCCTTCTCCTTCTGCTTCCTTTTACTCCTTTTCTTCTTTTTCACTTCTTCTTCTCTTCCTCCCCCGCCCCCTCCTCCCCCTCCCCCTCTTCTTCCTCCTCCTCCTCCTCCTCCTCCTCTTCTTCTTCTCTTCTTCTTCTTCTTCTTCTTTTCTTCTTTTTCTTCTTTCTCCTCCTTCCTCCTCCTCCTCTTCTTCTTATCTTCCTCTTCTTCTTCCTCCTCATACTCCTCCTCTTCTTATCTTCTTCCTCTTCTTCTCTTTCTCTTCTTCCTTCTCCTTGTACTCCTCTTCCTCCTCCTTCCTCTTCTTCTTCTTCTTCTTCTTCCTCCTCCTCTTCTTCCTTCTGCTCCTTCTTCTTGTTCTCCTTCCTCCTCGTCTTCCTTCCTCCTCCTCTTCCTCTTTTTCTTCTTCCTCCTCACTTTTTCTCCTCCTTTTTCTCCTCCTTCTCCTTCCTCTTCCTCTTACCCCTCTCCCTCCTCCCTCCTAGCGCTCAAGGCATTACCTAGTT